>NC_044020.1:29425371-29699254 GCF_900496995.4 Aquila chrysaetos chrysaetos
GGGGGGCTGCAGGGGTGGCTTCTGTGAGAAGCTGCTAGAAGCTTCCCCCATGTCCGACAGAGCCAACACCAGCCGGCTCCAAGACGGACCCGCCGCCGGCCAAGGCCGAGCCCATCAGCGACCATGGTAGTGCCTCTGGGAGAACAGATTTAAGGGGGAAAAAAACCCCTGCTGCACAACAGCAGTTGGGAGAGAGGAGTGAGAATACACGAGAGAAACAACCCTGCAGACCCCCAGGCCAGTGAAGGAGGGGGAGGAGGTGCTGCCGGTGCTGGAGCAGAGATTCCCCTGCAGCCCGTGGTGATGAAGACCATGGTGAGGCAGGCTGTCCCCCTGCAGCCCAGGGAGGTCCACGGTGGAGCAGATCTCCACCTGCAGCCCGGGGAGGACCCCACGCCGGAGCAGGGGGATGCCCGAAGGAGGCTGGGACCCCGTGGGAAGCCCGCGCTGGAGCAGGCTCCTGGCAGGACCTGCGGATCTGTGGAGAGAGGAGCCCACGCTGGAGCAGGTTTTCTGGCAGGACTTGTGACCCCGCGGGGGACCCACGCTGGAGCAGTGTGCTCTTGAAGCACTGCAGCCCATGGAAGGGACCCACGCTGGAGTAGGTCGTGAAGAACAGCAGTCTGTGGGAAGGACCCACGTTGGAGAAGTTCATGGAGAACTGTCTCCCATGGGAGGGACCCCATGCTGGAGCAGGAGACGAGTGAGGAGTCCTCCCCCTGAGGAGGAAGGAGCGGCAGAGACAAGGTGCGATGAACTGACCCCAACCCCCATTTCCCCATCCCCCTGTGCCACCGGGAAGAGGAGGTAGAGAAAAATTGGGAGTGAAGTTGAGCCTGGGAAGAAGGGAGGGGTAGGGGAAGGCGTTTTTAAGATTTGGTTTTATTTTTCTCCTTCTACTACTCTGACTTGATTGGTAATAAATTAAACTAATTTCCCCAAGTCGAGTCTGTTTTGCCTGTGATGGTAGCTGGCGAGTGATCTCTCCTTGTCCTTATCTCAAACCCATGAGCCTTTAGTCATATTTTCTCTCCTCTGTCCAGCTGAGGAGGGGGAGTGATAGAGTGGCTTTTGGGGGGCACCTGGCGTCCAGCCAGGGTCAAGCCACCACAGCATGCCAACTGTTTTGGATAGATTAATGAGCCTTAGTACTTCCATAAAAATGTTCCTCCGAATACAAAATCTCAAGATAAAAGTTCAAAAACCTCAAGGGATCAGATACACTTTTAATGTTACACTTCTTTGAAGTACCTTCCCTTTGTATTTCAACAACACTTCAAAGTTTTCCTACTTACATACAAATCAAGTTAGACAACTAAGGTTAAAAGAAGCAGACATTAAAAGTGTTTCCCGCTCTCCCAACCTTCAGGTGGGGTGGGGGGCAAAACTCAGTCTTGTAGAAAGTTATATATTAACTCTATGCAGATTTTCACTATACCAGCTGATCAAGAAAAAGTTCATATATCAGAGTCAAATAGAAAGAGGGTGCAGCCCCAGTGCCCCCTGCAGCTGAAGGTCCTGGTCCCAGTGAGCAGCACAGGTTTAAGTTGTAGGATGCAAATAGTCTTGCCAACATCGAGAGAGATCAATGCAAGTGCCCAGTCCTGGAACACCACTGGAAGGAAGAGGCTGTTCATGGGAAAAACAAAGGTCCACCTGCACACTCAAACTGAGGTGATCATCTTCAATGGTTTTCTTCAGAGACAAGGGGGAGAACTCAACAGGACTCTCAAAACACTGCCAATGTTACCAGTGAAAGGGGAAGGGGGTGGCTGGCAAGACATACTGAAATAGAACCAGGTTTTTGTGCCTCAACCAAGGACTTCACTGGACCAGCTGAAAAAAGAAGGTCCTAGAAGTTGTCCTGACTGTCTATTACCATCCCAAAAAAACCCAACAAAACCAACCACAAGTAAACAAATTGTGACACTTCCTCATTATCACTGTGATCTAGCAGCTTCCTCAGCAACCATTTGAACATCTGGAGCCAAATCCTTCATGGTACACATGGAGGCCTCAAGAGTTACCTGGATATAAGTCTTGCTTGTTCTCAAGCACTAAAGAAGTTTTAAAAGGTTGATTCTTGCTTCATATATAATAAATCTATAAAAATAATTATTTATATTAAGACTATGTGACTACTGAGCCATCACTGGAGGGACTGATTCTGGGGGGTTATATTTAGCTCTGAAGCACTGCAGATTTTGTTTCCCTGGCTAAAGTTAGTGTCGTGGTTTAACCCCAGCCAGCAACTAAGCACCACGCAGCCGCTCACTCACTCCCCCCCCACCCAGTGGGATGGGGGAGAAAATCGGGAAAAAGAAGCAAAACCCACGGGTTGAGATAAGAACAGTTTAATAGAACAGAAAAGAAGAAACGAATAATCATAATGATAACACTAATAAAATGACAACAGCAATAATGAAAGGATTGGAATGTACAAATGATGCGCAGTGCAATTGCTCACCACCCGCCGACCGGCACCCAGCTAGTCCCCCGAGCGGCGATTCCCCGCCCCCACTTCCCAGTTCCTATACTAGATGGGACGTCCCACGGTATGGAATACCCTGTTGGCCAGTTTGGGTCAGGTGCCCTGGCTGTGTCCTGTGTGAACTTCTTGTGCCCCTCCAGCTTTCTCGCTGGCTGGGCATGAGAAGCTGAAAAATCCTTGACATTAGTCTAAACACTACTAGCAACAACTGAAAACATCGGTGTTATCAACATTCTTCTCATACTGAACTCAAAACATAGCACCGTACCAGCTACTAGGAAGACAGTTAACTCTATCCCAGCTGAAACTAGGACAGTTAGGATGGGATCCTCCCTTAGAGGAGAATCTTACTCTTACTCTGCTGAACAGAAAGCAAGCACTGAGACAGTGTGGGCTTGCAGAAGACACTGGTGATGCCAAGGCTCCAACTACAATGATCCTGCTGCGTAGAAAGGGAAAAGTAAATCCAAAACTGGCAAGAATGTTTACTTTACATATACAATAGACCTACAGCTTCAGCCCTGTTTAGGAAAAGAAACATTGCTTATTTCAGGATGTAAATCATCATACATCTTCATGCAGAGGTCCCGTCATAGTACAGCTCCTCTCAAGGACAGCTCATCATTTATTTACCGCTATCCAGTAACAGCCTGCAGCAGAGGCATTTAAGCAGCTATGCGAAGTTGCCTCTTCAGTCACCAGACAGAAATGGGGTAGCTCTAGATCACAAGTGGGCTGAACTGCTCACAGAAAGGTCTGCTGCTTCTCCCACCCCCTCCCGCAACGCTACAAAATCGCTACGGTGAATTCCATTTCACTAACAACAAATTCCCCCAACTGGAACATGCCTTACTTTAAGAAGTGACTGAAGGTAAGAAATCAAAAAAAAGGGTTTCCTTTCTAATTTTTGGAGTGTAAGATTTATTGCAATACAATCTGAGTGGAAAATACGGACGGATATTAAACTTGTTGCCTTAAATACAAGTTTATCAGAAGTGCCAAAGTAGTGCTTTCCAAAATGGAACAATAACAGGCTCTACACAACTACTCCTGCTGTTACAGGCCTTACTGAGCAGATTATCTTTTGATCTCCCAACTTTTCCAACTCTGTTTTTCAAGCTAAAGAATCTTTGACAGAAGCCCAACTCCTTGATATTGTGATGTGAGAGAAAAGGAAAACACTCAGAACAACTCTCAATTCTATGAAAAAACATCCAAAAAGCATTGTCCACATGGCAGATCCTTGAGAAAGCCATGGTCTCCTCATTTTTCATCAATCCTTGATAAATTTTTGCAGAAAAGTCCATCTGGCCATACATTTAACAATGTATAACAGCAATCATCACTCCAGTTTATCTAAATTCTGGTTCAACATCCAACATTAAAATAAAAGGTTTCACAAGTACATTCAGAAAAAGAAGAAAAGAAAAAAAAAAAAAAAGCCAGGAACAGGTATCTCTGTGGTAACAAAGAGATCTCTGGCAGTGGAGGTATCTGAGTCATGCAGTTGGCCTTTGGGATTTTTGTCCTTTATTAAAACTTTTGACAGTTCCAAATAGCAAGCTCTTCTTTCCTGCAAATGTCTCAAGGATCACAAATGCATTCAGGCCTTTCATAGTATTTTAAAGAAATATCAGTTCCTGCTCCTCTACTTGACTTGCAGGCAAAATCTGCCATTTTAAGGAGATAATCTTAAGCAGCTTTCCGAGAAATGTCAAGAATACTAAACTGCCATTTCTGTGCTCTGGTTTCTTTTTTTTTTTTCCCCTCCCCTAATACTCTATATTTAAATTGTCTTTAAAACGAAAGCGGAGCGCTATCCAAGATGAAGTAGTGTGATGTGCTGTATTTTACAGACTGCAAGACCTGAATCAGTACTGTCAGCTAATTAAAAACCTTCAAAAAAGTAGGGGTTTAATTCCCTGTGTTGCATTATTATGTCTAAAAAAAGTCTTAGGAAAATAACATGAATAAGACAACTACTAGATGGCATTCCATTTTTCTAAACCGAGGTTCAGTTATCAATGAAACAAACACCGATGCTCAGCCAACACTTCTGACACTTTTGTGCCTGTTTCAAGCTTCTGCAAACCTATTTTAATGTTACTTAGGCAAAAGCTGCTTATGATTTCCGGAAATTTCTTTGTTTAAGGAGAAGAAACCTTAATTCGCTGTTGCCACACTGCAACACCAACTCTGTCCTCAGTGCTGGAGAGCATTCCCAGTTCCAGTCACCCTCTTCTAACACAGCACAGCTGAGGACAGACCCCAGGACAAATCCTGTGTCCTGTGTTGATGCAGCAGTCTACCAACACAAAGGATATGCTGTGAAAAATACATTATTTTCCTAATTCCAGCTGCCAAACTCAAAAGTGCTAACCTGACTGAAGACAGGCATAAAGATGAAGTAAATTGGGCATTAAATCAAGAGAAACATCTTAGCTAAACCAGTCGCCCTGAAGGGCTTACGTTAAAAGTTGCTCACCTGAGCTGGGACTCCTGTTACTCTCATCTTCATGGCTATTTTAACACATTAGCTTACCCGACTAGAGCACATGAACATCTATCTACCTGTGCAAACTTCTCACCAGTAGGGAAAAAGCCAGCACTCCACGTGCAAATAGCATCCAGCAATCTCAAGCACAGCTCCACGCTGCTACTAAGGCCAAACTTAGTGTGGATGGATATTCAACTTGTGACTGAGCAATCATTATCTCATAAATAATCAATGCTATACCTGTCTACAGATCTCAAGCAGTTCATCTTCAAATCATTTAGAACTGGGTACAATAGGGGGGAGAGGAGAATCAAGTGTTATTTCCCACTAACACCAGAAAATAATACAGTGCTCTTCTGAAGAAAGAAAATATCAAGGAACAATTAAAAAAAAAAAAAAAGAAGAAAAAAAAAGAGAAACACACCCAGTATGCATGCAAACCAAAACACACATGGCACCACAAGGACATCTCCAGTATCTCTGCAACAGCAGGCTGTTCCTTGGAGGTTTCTTGTTCAAGAACTGTGACCCAGCCTGGTGCTCCTTTGCTTGCAAGATCTGACAAGATCCCAAGAAGCTGGTGTGGCTGCAGGCCAGGGACCTTGTGCTGTGCTCCAAAGAGCCATATGCAAATGTTTAAAGAGAGTAACATGACTACACATGTTTCCTCTCCTGTTGTAATGCCAGCAAGGCTCCAAACTTGTTCTAGATAATACAGGAGATAGCAACTCACCCATATGTCAGTGCTCCATGGTGTGGATCACTGCATTCACTATGGCTGTCATAATACACTGTAAATTATACACAACACACACCCTCGACTAACGCAAACCTCAGAACTGTCTACATATTTTGCAGTAGCAGAAATTAACAGATGTTGACAACTAATCAGATAACAGAAGCATTAAAGCAGACAGACATAGTCCATTACTACTTGTTGCGTATGCACACAGTTTCTTGCCGTCATAACTGACTACACTAATAGTTTCTTCTGATGTAGCAATGTTGTTGGGCTTGTTTTCCCATCCTCCCAACAGGCAGTTATTTCAGTTGCTCGAAGCGGTGCTGCCCCCACCTTTAGTGACAGGGCACTATCACTGGCTGACAACAGCCCTCTGCAGACAGAAGCATACCTTAATACTGCACCCAGGCACCCAGAAACCCGTTGGCACCAGACATCTGACCCAGATCAGCACTTGCAGGAACTATCCAGAGCGCACAATACCACATTCGTGCTGGTCTGTGCACATCACTCCTCCTACTTCTCTGCCGAGAGCACCACAGCACAGCTGGCAGAGATCTTGTGAAGAGGAGCACAGCTGCAAAGAAGTTCCCTAAATGAAATGACAAGATAGGCTATAAAGGAGGAGGAACATGCAAGCGAAGGCAAGGCTAGCTACTCTAGATACTCACAGGATGCAAAGGTGTTAACTTCCAGCAGTGTCCAAAACTGCCAGGGAAGCAATAAACAGTAGCAAACTGTTGTACTGAGAAGGACCAGGAGCAGAGGGAGGCAAGGCAAGGCAAAAGGAAAGGCAAAGCAAAAGGCAAGGCAAGGCAAGGCAAAAGGAAAAAGGAAAGGCAAGGCAAGGCAAAAGGAAAAAGGAAAGGCAAGGCAAGGCAAAAGGAAAAAGGAAAGGAAAGGCAGCAATAATGGAAATCCGTGCCTAGGTCTTGGACAGAAAAAACACCAAACCCACAAAGAGGCTCCTGCGAGCACTTGCAAGCTGGCAATTGCAGACTGTCTTTGCTCCATTGCCAGACCATTTTTGGGATGAAACACTGACAGTCAACAAGGCTCTCCCCCAGATAGCCAGAGATGTGGCAGAGAATGGCACCCCCCCACCTATCGGATTTTCATCTCATGCTGGGAGCTGGGAACAGATACAAAGGGGACCAGAGCTGCCATCAGCTCAGTTTTGGTTCTCCCAGCAATGTTGCAGCACCTGATGGGATGCATAACCCTATTTTCTGTCTGCACATGGACAGAGATGGCTGTTCGCTGCCCAAGTGGCAGAACCACCACAGCTACTTTACCACTGCTATTGCCTGGTGGACCTCAGGCAGAACGACACCCAGGGCACATCAAGTCTCGACCGGTCAGCATCAAGCCAAGTAGGCAAACCAGCCAAAATGCCCCTGGCGCTGAGTCTTGTGAGTGCAGCCAGGACTGGTTGCCCAGTCCCACAGCAGAGTTGAACTTTCCAAATATTTTGAACAGCTCCTTATCAGCAAAGCAGCTTTACATCAGCTCAGCATTTCACAGTGTTTAGAATCTGGTCCCCTTAAATCGGATTGACAACCTAGCTGAACCACAGCCTGAAACAGAGACAGTCTCTCTGTCAGCACAGGATCTTTTTAGCAAGACCCACCCAGCCTGAGACCACCAAGTTGCATAAGCCCACATTTGGACAAGCATGTGTCCAAACGCCACTTGTGTCCAAAAGCA
The DNA here is from genome assembly GCF_900496995.4 of Aquila chrysaetos chrysaetos. Classification (NCBI taxonomy): domain Eukaryota; kingdom Metazoa; phylum Chordata; class Aves; order Accipitriformes; family Accipitridae; genus Aquila; species Aquila chrysaetos. The sequence goes on from NC_044020.1 coordinate 29,432,809, forward strand.
TGCCACTTGAAGTCAATGGTACTGGGCACATGTTTAACACTGGCTGCCTGTTTGACTAAGTGACCAAATCAGGATGCTCAAAATACAGATCCTGCCAGCTTTGTGCAACCTGCGAGTGCTTTCAGTAATATCAGCCCTCTGTTATAAGGTCCACAGTAAAATACCAGCTCTCCTCACTTTGACTGACTTCAGTCCATCAGCCACCAGACACAACCTCTGTCACAAACTGAACACGAGCAAGTCTCCACAAGCATCCTGACCATTGTGGCTACAGCCTGCCTTGCTTCTCCACTTAAGAGGCACTACCAGAGCACACCTACAGTAGCAGGGGAAGGGGGGCAGCAGTTTGGGCCCAAGGGAAATGCTGAAGTTACAAAACTCAAATCAAACCTGCAACAAAGACACGTTCTCTTCTGATATGGATCTTGCTCCAGATCACTCTGGTTCAGTGTGACACCACCATCACACAGAGAAGCAACTTCTTTACCAAGATATTTCTAGGAAAAATTTATTTACGGTTACATAGAACCACTGTGACCCATAAGCGTGAGTCCATACAGAAAACAAAACAAAAAATACTCAGTGAATCAGGGCAAACAAGGGCTGCTCTACCATATGAGAGAGGTCACAGGGTTGATGCTTACATGATTATTAGTTTCATTGTTGTTATTTAAAAACAGCTGCTAAGGGCATGAGAAAAGGAACCTCCTCCAGGCGTAGGACCGTTGGCTTGGTTACGCAAGGAAGGTGTTTCAGGCATCCAAGCTCTTGGCTGATGCCTGCCTGCCACAGCAAGGATGATTCTGCTCCCAAAATGCGCATCTTTTCCTTGTCAGTGTCACTCGCTGTAGGTCTCTAAAGAACAAGTTCATCTCCCTCAAACCAGGGGTTGGTGGTGGTGGATAAGCCTAAGCCCCTCCTGCTTTATGTACCTCAAATCAATGTGCACTGATCTGCTCAGGGGGAAGGAAAAAGAAGAAAGGGTGTTTCCCAACCTACCCCCTTGTTACACACCTCAGCACAGACATACCAGAGGAGAATCAGGCCTTCAGAAAAAAAAACAAAGATAAGAGAAAAATTTGGCAATCGTTGTGCTATCCTAATGAAACAGACTGAATTCTCTGGCCTTACCATTACACTAAGCACTAGACGATTCAATTGAATTTGATCTCCCCTCATGAGGCAAGGCTATTTCCTCTCCTACTTTCTTACCGTAACTCAGATTTGTCTATGTCCTATTTTTGGTATCTAAATTAAGAATATTGCTCATAACTAGATTATACGGCATTTATTCTGAAGAGATACTGATACAGCTAAAAATTCAATATAAACACCCTGTGGATTTAAGCCATGACATTTATATACTGGATTAATAAGCACTAAGAGGAATTTCTGATGTAGGGCACATGACCCCCCCTTCATTTCAAAGGCAATTATTTTAATACCATGATTTCAAAGTGTGACATGTCCTTGAAAGTGCTTGCAGACAGACAGCCTTATCAAAAAAGCTTCCAAATCCTGAAAGGACAATTTCAGGTGCATCTCCGGTTTTGAGATAAGAGAACATCTGGGAATGAGTGTATGGGCTGGCCAGCAGATAAGCAGGCTGAGACAGACATCAGTTTTATGCAGTATGGATCTGAGCCTCCCTCAGACAAACAGAAAAACTCAGGGAGGTTTGACACAGAGCTCCTGCTTCGGCCCATCTTTAGTTGTAACCAGCACCACTCGCGCTGCCATCACTGCCACTGTCAGTGGTGAACCATGCTGCCAGCGGAGCATCGCTCCATTCCCAGTCCCTGCTCCCAGCAGGTTTCTGGAGCGGTCTCACCACTCTGAGCAGCCCTTGCCTTTCACACCTTGTCGCCTACTCCTTGATATTTTCCAGATACCTCAACCTGCAAGCTATTGCCATGTTAACGTCAGAGGGCCAGCTTATAGCTTTAATCACAAAAGAGAACACAGCCAGGCTCCTGGTTATCACTTGTCAGACCTAGTCAGCATCAACTCAGCCTTCCAAAAACAGGAGAAACGGAGAACCAGCCAATTTGTTGTAAGCAGAGCTGAAAAGATGACAACAGCTGGTTTTTCCGTCAAGACCTTAAAAGTTCCCAGAGCCTTCTGACAGCGGTTTGATGCCCCAGGCAAAAAAAAAAAAAAAAAAAAGCCCCATCCAAGCCCCTCTGGCCAAGAGCCATCTGCACACCTGGGCCATCACATCCCAGCCCGGGGATGCCCAAGCTGGTCCCAGGGGAAGGTGCATGCCTGCTGACACCCTGTGCACCCCATGGCACAACACACCTTCCTCCTGAAGCAGCAGCTGAGGTGGCTTCCCTTAAACATTGGCTCATACCGCTTCATTTTGCCATCAAAGATCATCACCTGTCCTGCTAATCCTAGCCATTTCCCAAACCCACCCCGAATCCTGGAGTCACATTATGATAGACCTACTACACCAAGTAGAACTGTTAAGAAAGGGGGCAACAAGAAGTCCAGCTATCATGCAAGGTTTGCACATGAGGGTGTGGGGATATGGGTGGTTAGGCAGGTAGGTTTAGCATGGAAGTTGCAAATTTGAGATCTTCGGAGTGAAAAAAGTACTCTCTGTTCCCTTATGTTATTGCAGAATGGAATTTCTTAGTTATACCAATAAAACTGGGGAGGGTAGTAGTAAAGTTCACCACGGGGAACCTCACTGGCTCTGGTACCCACCCCAGTACCTGCCCCCTGCTTCCCTCTGGCCGTGATCACCTTCTGGCTGCCATCTCCCACTTCTTTCCTTCCATTCAAGCTGACGTCCCCTCTCCCACCACCCTTTTCCCTCTCCTGATACTTTCTTGCTCTCTTGAGTGCTCATGGTTTGTGATTTGCAATCAACCTGTAATACATGACAGCTTCTCCCTTCTCTTTGCTGTTTGCAAACAGTTAGGAGGAAGCATTAAAAAAAAAAAAAAAAAAATCCCAAACAACCCTGCCCTCGGTTCTCATGCTTGGCACAACCACAGCCCCAAAGAGGCAACAGCAGGAAAAGCCCTCTTCAGCCCCTCAAGTGCTGTGTTGGACCCTGGGGCAACCGTGCTCCAAGGAGCAGCTGCCACACGGGGCCAGGTGCAGCATCCAACTCTCAAGGCTCTGTCGAGCAGAAGGATATGCAATTCTTCTCACAGCTGAGAAGTTAACCTGAGTTTTGGTGAATTTGCACTGGGGGGAAAAGGGGAAGGAAGAAGTATCCAGATAGTCAGGTAGCTCCCTCCCTCTCTTAATTTCGTATATCGAAGTAACACACAGAGATAACTGAAGTATCTCAAAAGAATTCCTTGGTAAAGGTATCAGCATGCTCTGAGCAACTCGCCCTGAACACATTCTTGGAAGCACTCCCCATTTTTGGATGCAATACCTCAAAAAAATTACAAAACACAAAATTAAAAAAAATAAACACAACAAAACAGCCCAAGGCAAACATGCAGCTCTTCACACGCTGAGCTGCTGACATTTCTTCTAAGCAGCTGAAATCAAAGTCTAGTGAGAGAAGTTGTCAGACGACAAAGGAGAGACACAAAGACCCCACCACAAGTGCTCGCACCCTGCAAGTAAAGCATGAAAGCCTACGTACCAGCTGCTCTGCACTTATTGCTGCAAAGTTCAGGTCCCAAACCCAGCCTCGAAGGCTCCCCAAGCCCAGCAAGGGAAAAACATCCAGATTAATGAAAAGTCACATTCAGGTGCTCAAAAAGTCAGCTGACAAGTAATCAGCAATTTGGGTATCATGAGAAATGCTAGATGAAACCAGAGCCCTGTGACCATGCCATGGCTCAGGACAGCTCTGCTCAATGCTGGAAGGAAGGATGTACAAATGAGGTTATCAGCTATGTAAAAGATTCAAAGGAAAAGGAAAAAAAAATACTGGCTACAATACCTCGGTGCTGCTCTTCAGCACTGAAGGTCTCATCTAAGGCATCAGGATATCTGTCCCACTCACCAGAAACAGAAAACTAAATATAATCTTGGAGTTAAATCTTCAGCCCCTAAAAAAGGCTCGGCAAAGTTTTTCATCCCCAGATAGAGCGCATGGCTGAAGACAGCTGCCTTCTCCACTGCATTCACTAGCAGGGCATGCCCAGAATAAAGTTGTGTTGAGTCACGCAAGACTTTCACCAGAAAGTTTATCAAACAAGGCTTCTGAAGCCAGCCAGAAGGTGGCCAGGGAACCTCTGAGAACCTGTGGAGAAACTGCCACGGGATTTTCCAAAGAAAGATGGAGAATTTCTTTGTGTGATTTCCATGCTCCTCTGCACCAAGCCACTTTTCACCATGCAGATTATCTGACCTCCCCAAGAGGACTAAACTGTTCTAACGCTGCCCAGTGCTCCAAAGCACCTTTGTAAAAAGCCAGAATTCCTGAAAAAAGTAGTTTTAACTAACTTTGAACAAGTAGTTAACAATATTGTTACCATGACTTCCTCTGTAACAGAGCTCATAATTCCACTGTTCGCTACTTGCGGCACTCACCTTTTCTATATGACATGCAACACATTTGGGGGTCTTGTCAGTTAATTAAGCAGCTGTAAATCAAGCCCTATAGCCTAGTGCAGTTGTCTAAAATTATTTCTGCAAATTAAGTAATCCCAGACACCACTCTAGCCAACAACTTCCACTACAACCCATGAGGAGAAAAAAAAAAAATCCTAACGTGGCATGTGGTGGATGAGACAAGAAGGATTAGTTTCTATATATGCCATGTGTTAACACAGTCCCCACTTAGGATGGCTCGCTTTTCCCATCTCAGTCTCAGATAGAAAACAAAATGGGGAAAAAATATTTCCAAATACTACAGAAAAGGTTTCCCCTTCTGGTTCAAGGGGGAAGAGGAGGGAAGGAGCAGAGAGATCCCCCAGCTGTCAGTGAGCAACACCCTCCCCTCCACAACAACCCGAACCCAATTTACACACTGCTGCGCCTTTATAAACTCCAGACAATTCCTTGCATACTTTGAACAATACGCTGAGAAGTGACAACCACATCAGTAAGTTAGACAACATATTTAAAAACAAACACCAAAAAACCACCACCACCAAATGCACTTAACTAAATAGTTAACAAGGTTAGGCAAGATCATTAAAGATAAACAGCTCTCCCTTTCCTTTTATTGTTGACCAGAATCAAACTTTCTTTCCCCCCCTCACCCCCCTTCTTTAGTTTAAACGAGAGAGAGGTGTGGTGCTGTTCTAGTACAAGTCAGGGAGCTGGGAACTCAAGTTGATTTTGTTTCTCCCTTCATGGCCTAAGGTCACTTGACTTCTTGTTCACTTTCCCCATCTGTAAAATGGGCAAATAATAATGAGAAACTACTACACAATGTTATAGTAATTATTCAATTCATAGCCATATAGTTCTTTGAAGATGCAAACAAAGTGCCAAGCATTATTACTAGATGATGAAATGATGTATTTTCTCCCCCAAGCTATACAGATGAAGAAAAAAGCCATGCAAACAGCCAACTGTATTCCTAATGAGATGCAATACTCAGAAAGTGGGACATCTTAAAACAGATTGGACAATCTTCTTCCAGCTCACAAAGATTATTCCCAATACATAAACCTCACAGAATTATAAATGCAAGAAAAGAAATGTAACATTTGACCAGGTTTCTGCAGACAAAATAAGCTTGTCTAAATAAATAGGGAAAACATACATTCTCAGTCTTTAAGAGAGCAAAAAATTTCCCAAAAAGTAAGGGAAGAAATGAGATTAGATTTGAAAGCTTTGGAGGGGATGAATTTATGCTTTGTGAACATACAGCAACTGTCAGGACTGGGAAAGTCAATTAAATAAAAAGGACCGGATGGGAGGGAGGCAGGGAAGTGCAGTGTGCAACAGAGAGGTCATGTGCTAGATAAACGGGGCAGTATGCTAACTATTTACAGATAAATACAACTTCCTCTCTCTCTGCAGAGATTTATGTCTATTGGAGAGCCACCATCAGTACTGTGGGTGAGCATAACGTTAAGTTACATTAACATTACCCAAACCACATCACATAAAATGTGAAGAGCAAAAGCATAATGACATACTGCTTTCTGCAAGCAGCAATATTGCGTCTCAGAAGAAAGGGAGGAAAAAACAACCCGGAAAATCCTGCTTCCTTCCACCCCCACCACTGCCTGCCAGGGTGGCACTCTCCTTCCCCATCACCTCCAGTACAAGGATCATTGCTCAGCTGACAGGCTTACACGGTACACAGGGTGTCATTCACACCAGAGAAACGTTAACTCAAAAATAAATAAATAGATCGGTGGTTTTAACTCTTACCAAATCCAGCAGCAAATCAGATCAAAACTGACCTTTGATCAGTATCCCCATGTCATTTAATGCCCCAATACTGCTCTGACAACATACTGGGTTCCTAATACTGCTCTGACAACATACTGGGTTATGGCAGGGGGAGATCTGGGCAAGGGGAAGGCACCACATTTCCTACAAATGACAAATTTTACCTTGCACTGGACCCTTCGCTGTGCAGCGGTCTCGGGTAACACGTCAACACAAAGGCAATACCCCTGCCCTACGCACCCTGAAGCTGCAGCAGTGTGAGCTGTGCCGTGCCCCACAGCCGTCCCACTCCCTGTGCCGTGCCCCACAGCCGCCCCACTCCCTGCCCTGGCCCCGACGGGCCTCTGCCCCACGCCTGCCCCAGCACGCACACCACGACCCCTCTGCTCCAGCAGCCAGGCAGGAACGGGACTGGGGGGGGACTGGGGACCCCTGCATCCCATCCGCGGGCAGTGTTACACCTCCCACAAACATCCAGAGCAGCCACAGGCTCTGGGGAAATATTTTAAATTAAAACTATTTTGAGCACATTTCAGTTTAGCACTATTAAAAGCCCAAGAAAAGCTCTGTGATGGCTGGACCCTGCAAGAACAAGGCAGCAAGTGCTAATAAATGCAATAATGAGATGTACACAGAAGGAGCCTTGTACTTCTGTCCCTCCCACATTCAAAGTGACATTGGGGAAAAAAAACCCAACAAAACCAACAAATACTAATTTCTGCCTTTTGCACGCAGGCACGGTAACAGGGTGGACTGGACAGGTACTATTTTGGTGCTGCATGTGCATGCTCTGTCTCAGCTTTGGACACCCAGACAATCTGCTGCCACGGAGCGCAGACTTTAACTAAAAGCAGTCCCAAGAACTGGTGGAGCAAGGTGAAGATGTACCTGAAAACCTGTGCGGATTTTGCTAGGAAATAGCTGCAGCCACAGAAAGTATGACTGGATCTGGCTACATGGACATAGTCAGGTTTGAGTCTTCATGGCACCACACTAAAGCATCTCTCTCTGCTAAGGCTTATTTTAAAAGTGTTATTTAGCTTTTCTGGATTACTTACACACGCTGCCTTACTGTGGGTCACGGTTGGACTGTCAGCACTATGTTTAACACAGTGCTTGCTAGGGAGGGAACAAAGGGATGGGAATCCATGCTTCTACAGCTAAATAGAGGCAGCAGGCAGAGGCACTGAAACTCCACTCAAAACACATCAGGGTATCCTGTGTGGCGAGATTGGAGCTCAGACATCTGGGCTGAAGTTGAGGCAACACAACAAGAAAGCCCGTGTTCCTCCCCCTGGCTGGGAGAAGCAGACAGCTGCCTGAAACACAGCCCACTGCTCCTGTAAACGCTAAGTCAAGCATGGGAATTTCTTGCCATCTTGTTAGGAGAGGCTCTTATTTATTTGTTTAATGGTGAAAGCCAGCAGCAGCCAGAGAAATCAGCTCCAGCTTTCTGGACTGATTGCTATGGGCAATGGAGCTGAGTCAAACTGCGTGCCTTCAAATACCAGAGAAACACCAGTACTGGAGCTACAGGAACAAAGAAAGGAGGACTGAGCACCTGCTACCACAGCCTAGGATGGACATGGACACACACACCCCCTCCCACAAGCAATAGCACAAGCAACAGGGAAAACAAAGCAGATTTTGGTTCCAAAACTTCTGCTGCTCCTTGGGAGGGGAAACCAGCACAGCATCTGGAGAGCAAAGAGGTAGAGACTTCCAGTGAAGGCAAGACATTTGCATGGTGATGCCAGCAGACTGAAAGTCTCCAAACGTTCATCCAGCAGAACATGGCTGCCAGCCAGCATCGGACTTTTAATGATGTTTTTACAGCCACGACCAACTCAAATCCAGCTGGAGTGCAGGGCCAGCTGGAGTGTAATCCCAGCAACTCTGATAAGCAGCAATACAACTGAAGAAACGTTACCGGTATGGGAGACAATAGGCGACAACCGCTCCTGCAGTCAGTGGACCTCTGATTAAAAACCCAGGGAATAAAAGCATTTGGCACCGGAGTTCAGGGTTCCTGACAAACAAGGAGCAACATCCACTTCATTCCAGGTCCGGTGTGAGACCTCAGGCACCCTGTGAATCCCAGAGAGAGCTCACACACAGTGATTTAGCGTGGGAAGCGTCAGAGATCCAAGAAAAGGCACTCCAAAGGCTACGGAGAGGGAAAGGGAGTAAAAGAAGGGAAATAACATTTCAAATGAGACACCAGTCCTCGCATACTGTGGGCCTGCAGCAAGGCTACAGATGTAGGACAGCACTAGGGAACAGCAATGACCAAAGCCAGGAGAGCCCCGAGCCCTCGGTGGCAGCGCACCAGCGGTCCCAGGCAGCAGAGGAGGTGCGTGCTGCCCCTTCCAAAGCCCAATGACTGTTAGCAAACCTGTGGGTGCAAGGCAAGCATCTCCTTGGGTCTCAGGCTGTTAAACATTGTGAGGAACAGCAGCCACTGTTGACCCCATCAGCTGGCCCCAGGGTGGCACAGGGAAGATCTGGGATGCAGGGAAACAGGAGGGGGATCCAGCCCATCCACCACAGAAAGGGTAGACAGAAAGGCAACAAGTCCCAGCTGGAGTGGGGAGACAGCCTTACGAAGCAGCCCAGTAGAGCTCTGGGACAGAAGCTGGCAGATGACAGAGGTAGACTTTCAGGGGCCCTGGACATATGAACAAGTCACCAGATGTGCCTGATGTAGATGCATCACAGAAAGGGAGGGACACTTGCTTCTCTGGCAGGCTAACACACACCACCTCAAAGAAGACGGTACAAACAAATACTGCAATCCTCATCCAGTGATAAGGCAAGGATGAGTGGTTCAGAGACGAGAGCAGCTGAAGGGCAGCAAGCCAAGACACAGGATACAGCATGCTGGTAGACGCTGGTCTCGGCTAGCGGTTGTAGAATATGAAAGAGTGCAGCAGCACAAGTCAGGAGGAGAGACCCAGCAAGCAGCTGGGACCTCAGTGGTGGTGTTAAGGGGTGAGCACATCCCAGCTGCAGGGTACGTGGCTGAAGTGCAGACGCAGCAATTCAACCCAGCTTTCCTGCTGGAATTTAGGATGCTAAATCATGCTAGATCATACTGTAATATCCAAAACAAACTACATGAGGGATAACCATCCCCAAAACAAGACTGCCAGCTCTGACATGCACTAAGCTACTTGGATCAAATCAGTCTGGACCAATGCAAAATGCCACTCCTTGAAGTCAACTAAACTGGGTCATTTCCAAGGGCTAATGCAACAGATAGTCTATTTTGCTGAATGTGTTTTCACATAAACTTGCCCCAATAATCTGAAAGCTCTTGACAGTTTCTTTGCACATTGCCATAGACCCGCTGAGTCAGATTAACTGCACGTGCGTGGCACAGCTGCATCACATAGGCATGGCAAGTCCAGTGGGCCTCGTACTGGAGCACTGGCACTGCTTGAGCCCATCATATGCCACAGAACAGCTCCAGTGGTCACTTCAGTTTTATTTCTTGGAGAATCAAAATACACTTCATTACTCTGCCACAGTCCATATGTTAACTCCAAATCCATTGTCTTTAAAATGTGGAAAGCCTTCCTGAATCTAAACAGCAGCTCAGACTCTGTTAAATGATGGCTATCCTTTAAAAGATACCAAATAAATGGATGTTTATACAAGCAGAAGCAGCATTACATTCTTCTACAACTCCTGTTGGAAGCTATATACAACATAATTTTAATGACATTTGAAATAAAAGCCTAAAGGAACTGTTGTGTAAGGTATCAAGCAAAAAACCCAGCAGATATGTAGATAATAGACATCAATGATGCAGTGGGTTTATTACTCACCCAGAGGAGCAGACTTAATGCTGATCTCCACTGTCACTCTTGAGCAAGTACCACTGATCCATATAAACTTCTGACACTGAAAAGAGAGAAATAAATAATTTAATTAATTACTACAAAGTCCGAGATGACTTAACAGTGATGTCTTATAAAAGTTTATCATCAAGTGACACAGGATACAGGAAGCACAGCGGATGACATACATAACAGCATTAAAAAAAAGCCAATACCAAGAGATTAAATGATGACAACTGATGTACAAAGGGGAAATGAGCTTGTTTATTCCAAATAATTCCCAGCAACATTATCTCTCAGTATTCCTACATTACGTGGTCGGCCTGTGCCTGCCCTCCACCTCTCCAGCTGACCATATACATATAACACAAAACGAAGGTGAATGATGCCTTGCAATGCTTCCTTCTTACTATTGTGACCTCCAAAAATGCCAACCAAGCACCCCACTACGTTGAACGTCTAGAGATCAGAGCGTGAAGTGAAGCCAGTGGAAGTCAGAGCAGCCCATAGCACTGAACCAACCCTACAGCTCGTTCCCAACAGCTATTCCTGAGTCTCTTTACTGTGACTATTTTGGTAAATCAAAGATGTTCTCTGTTACTGTGGTTTGACAGAAAGTTTTAGTCACGGATACTCCCATCTACAGACTGTGGTCAAAATAAGAGCTATTTGGTGTGGGAAGCTTTACAAAATTGTTCCAGGAGAAGGTTCTGGGTAAACTTTGAATTTGAAATGCAAAAGGGAAGTTTGGGGAATGAAACTCTAGACCAATAACAAAAAACTTCTAAACCTAGGCAATTACTCAGCTCCCATTAGCACAGACAGAAGAATCAGTAACTCATATATGAGTGCTCAGTGAAATACAGCTGGTAGAATGATTGAAACAACCAGGAACACTCCAGTGTACCCCACCTGGGACACTGCACCAGCATGCTGAGATGCTGCTCTCTGAACAAAAAATCACACCATGAGCAATTACAGATCTTGCCAAACCAACAGAAGTTTAGGACACGCAAGCAATACGATCAGAAAGCAAAGAATCAGCTCAAAAAAAACGTAGGGCTAAAGAGACACAGACTAACTACTTGTTGACTTGAGGCAACAAAGACCAACTGCAAATACCCAGAAGGTGTAAACTAGAACAGAGAGAATTCAGCCTGTGAATGACTGGGAGATAAGCAGAAGGAAAAGGGAAAAAAAAAAAAAAACAAAAAAAAAACCACAAAAGCAAAAGCATTTTCAGGTCTAGATACTAAAAAGCTACAATAGATGGTCTCAGGGCACACAAATGAGTGGGTGCTCCTTGCTTCTCAGAGCAGTTTTTTTAACTAGATTGAACAAAAACACCATGGAAAAAAATTACACAGAACACAAATGACAGGGACATATAAGTCTGTGCAAGCAGACTCCGTCACAGAGCTGGGGCTTCAGGCTATTGCAAAAGAATAATTATGTACTGAGCCCTGTACAAGACAGGAAAAAAAACATCTGTTAGATGGAAAAAGAGACAAGACATGGTAGGCGGGGAAAAAAAATATTTGAGGTTTCTATAAAGGGTACTGCAGAATGTCATGTATGGAACCACAAAGCTACGGGAAAAAAAGTTAGTTAACAGTGTTATTTTAAGTCTGCTTAAAGTAATATCAAGGGCTGAAATGGAAAACCTACAATTAGATGGAGCTTCTCCCCTTCATTCCAAATACTCAACTCCAGCTGAGCCAGACGAGGCTCACAAATTGACAGGATATCTTTGGGATTCCCACCACCCGGGCCGCCAGCACCCGTAGGCAGCAGTCGGGCAGCGGGGAGGGAGACGCGGAGCCCCGCGGCTGTGTGATTCCGATACTGTGCCCCGCTGCGCGGGGCTGGTCGGCCGGCCAGCTGCCTGCCGCGGCTGGTCTGCCCACCTTGACACCCGCTTTAGAGGCAGTCAACAATCCTGCCCCAACTTCCTCATCGTCTTCTCCACCACTGGAAAGTCCCCGCAGCTCTTCAGAATGAAGCTCCCTCCCAGCCCTTGCGGGTCTGTCTCCCTCCATCGACACCGTCTTTAAGGACGGGGGAGTCTCGCTCCCCGAGAGTACCCATCTCCAATTGATCTGCTCTCCCTGGTGTGGGGTGCCAGCAGCACCACAGCTATTCCTGAGCCTCTCTACCATGACTATTTTGGTAAATCAAAGATGTTCTTTGTTACTGTGGTTTGACAGAAAGTTTAGTCATTTCCTTCTCAGCAGAGTCAGAGTTACACATACACAGCCCACACCTCGGGCAAGCTGTACGGCGGCTCGCTATCTAATGAGGAAGGGAACACTTGCAGGCATTTCTCAAAAGTGAACTAACCACTTTAAGACCCCACCTTGTGTGCTGTCACCAGAAGGATTCAGTTTGTTTCAAAGGCTGCTAGGGAAGCAGTCTACATTTCCCACCTCCCTGTTTCCTTCCTTCCTCAAACTCAAGTTAATTTTTACTAACAAACTTCCCCAGAAATCTCAGACTCCCTCTCATCCTAGAGATAAGGAAACCTCTCTTGCACACCACGCCTCTGAAGACTGTTTTCAAAAGTAATTCCAATAGGCTATGACGTTCACTCCAGTATTTCTCCCGGCTGAATGGGGCACAGGACACAGAGATCCAGGGGGATTTACCCTGTGACCTGCATTAGGATGCCAGGAAGGCTGACAGCCCCCAGGGGAAGTCTGGAGCTCAGGGATGCTGGGTGAAAACTGGGATTTGTGGGGACTTTTGGGAAAGGGTGGATTTTTCCTGGTTTAGCTGGAAGGGTAAATTATCATCCAAGAACGGCAACTGAGGGAATAGCTGCTCTTACATCACACATGATAAATGTGCCACAAAGCCCCAATCAGAGGGCACACAGGCAGCCAGGTGTCTGGGGGACAGGAGTTCTCCAGCCTCGACAGCAAGAGCTAAGCTCTCCACCAAGTTCAATCTAAGTTCAATTTCAGTATCAAAAAAACAACCTCCCAGAAAACCACTCCCATAATCAAGAGCCAATTTTTAGGAACGATCATTGAAGAAGTGCAAGACTAGGCAAACCAGGTGAGATATAAGTTAATTGGGTTTTTGCTTTCATACAGAGAACATCACAAAATATAGATGCCCTGGAGGAACCTTTCCAGTATCCCCAGGAAAAAAAAAAAAAAAAACAAAACAACAAAAAACAACGTACTGCAAGACAAAAGAAAAGGAGGTGCACAACGTGGAATTTTTTGTCCTTTCCAGACTATAATCTCTTAACCAGGAAGAAAACACAAATCCTAATCCTATAATCTTGCATGTTCAGCAATAATATTTCTCCTTGCCAATCAACGTTTTCTACAATAGCCACCCACATCTTTTTCAAATTCAAGCAGCATGATTGCATACAATTGCACGCTGTACGAATTTAAACAGGACACAACTCTATGCCTAAAGACCTGAAAAACTCACACATTGCACTGCGTTAAGGGGCACAGGTTAGCAAGAAAGGTGCAGCACTATTTCTTTGCTTTGTGCCTACTAGAAGCTTTTTTTCAGGAACATATTTGGAAGAATGCATGAGTACTGCAAGCAAATAATCTGGTTTATGTCTGTTCTTTGCTGGACAAAAATAAAGATCTGCTTTGCCTAATTGTTTCTGATCAAGGAAGGTTTTGTAATTGGACCATTTACACCTTGAGGACATGGTGAGACTGGTGGGCAAGTCATCTGGGCAACGGACTCTGGACTTTCGGCACCAAGAAATCACACAGGAAGAAGGGACCTGGGCAGGGGGACTGCGGCTGCCGAGGACGGCGTCAGCCGGACAGCAAAGCTCAGCCTGCCACAGGGCAGAGCACAGAAGGCAGCGGCCACAGCCTCCCAGGCAGGGAGTGTTTCTTGAAGTCCACAGCGAAGGTTCAGACAAGCCGCTCTGCCCTGCGACGGAAGCGGCTGCTGCCTGTAACGCTGACAGCTCGAAGCAGGCACGGTTGCCTCTCCGGGAAACATGTCGCCACAGCCGGTGCTTCCCCGGCGGTCAGCAGCTCCGCGCACATCCCGACCGCTCATCCCTTCAGAGAGGGGACGCGAAAGCCTCTGCTTTCTCCAGGTAGGATCGCTTGGATCTCTTCTGGCAGCCATCCCCTTCTGCCGCTGGGCTGCCAGGAGAAGAGGTGGCAAGTGGCCTCCTCTGCCAAGCGGCCTCCTCCGCCACAGACACCCCTCTGGGCAACAAAACACGAGCCAGCGCTCGGCTTCTTCCAGCCGCCCTCCACCCGCGGCCAAGACCCCTCTTGCCGAAAGCCCAGCCACACTTGCAGGAGCTTGGCCGAGCCATTGCTTCACACAAGCGTACACAGAGGCCGTCCAGAGGCTCCCACACAGACACAGCTTCTTCTTATCGAGGCACGCACGGGCATTTCTGCAATCTCGTTATTCGGCTTCCCCTGGGTCTACATATATTAGAAGTTACTTTTGCAGAACTTGGCCATACACTTTCAGCCTTTCCAATGGTAGGTAATACCTAGCTTATGCTGGGCAGTAGGAAGAATTTTTTTTTTTTTTTAATTTTTTTTAAAGCTTACACTGAGAAGATTCTTGCTTGAGATGCATATCTGATGCTTGTATGCTCTGCCTTTAGTCTGTGTTAATAGACCATTTTTCTTTTTATTTTTTTTCCTCTTTAACGAATGAATCAATAGCTACAACTTGACTCAAAAATTTATGAAGGAAAATTAATAACATGTATATTTCCAAGTAAGTCACCAATGCAGGCTGATCATGTCCAGTTATCCTTACTTGGAAAGGTGGGTAGAGGATTTAAAGCCAAGAAGTAAAGCAACGAAGAAACACTGGAATGATTTGGGGATTTTCTGTGGAAAAAGTCTTTGATGCATATCTTTTATTTTGCTATGCCAATGGTACAATTTTTTGTAAAAGGCCTTTGGGCAAAGGCTGGTTTGAACCTGAATGGAAGTAACCAGGGCTGCAGCTTGAGTCATTTCCCCACATTCGTATACATCATCTGTCCACACCAAGTATCACCCACCAACACACAATCTCTCTCACATTTAAATCACCCTGTCCCTGGATACATTCTTCAGCTGCTGCAGACCAGGTAACACATCTCTTATTTATGATGGGTCAGCCTAGCTGCACTGAGACAAATGCATAAAACACGGATGCTTTAGCCCATATCTTTATTTTTGGTTTCTAGAAGGCTGCACATCTTTTGACACAAAAACCATACAGCATCCACATTAGCAAAACAGTCTGGTTTTGGATATTACTACACCCACAGCTGAAACCTGAAACAGTGCTTGTCCATCCTGCAAGTGCCAGCCTTGAGCTTAAAAACCAAGTTTTGACCCAAAACCAGGGGGTCTGGCACACACAGAAACCCAAACTGAAAACTAAAGGGACCTGAGGAAAACTAACCACATCATTAACTCCAGTGACCAAACCAGCTGGTATCTCATACAACATTTCCTACCATAAACCAGTACATTTGAACAATATACAAGCACAAACGTCACTGAATCAACATACCAGCATTGGAGGATACAGACAACATAGCCAACTGCCACAGCAAAGAAACACTTTCGGGAAGCATAATGAAATATTACAGATAATCTCCTCAGTCAGAGAAGAGTAACACCAGAGAGACCATTTAATGAAGTACTTGTAAGATCAGTAGCAAGAACAAACTGCAGAAGGTTTAAGTAAAGGCTTTCAAATTACTAACTTACCAGATTTTAAGTGAAACTAGGCATGATTTATGCAAGGAAAAAATTTATGACTAATCTATGACTAATTTTATATTAATCACTGACTGAGTCCATCTCTGAATTGGAGTGCCACTCCATGCAGTTTCTGTCAGCTAGTGCTTTGTTTTAATTCTACAAGCCAAAGCAATGGGTTATATGCAACTTACCATCTATGTAAATGCAGATATCAGCTGATGGAAGATGTAGAAGTGGCTGTAAGACATGGAGGATTATTTTATGAACTTAGTTGAAGATCTCATGCCCCCAGCACCCATGGGGGGTGTGATAAGAAGTCTGTGCGGTCATATATGAGAGAATTCAATCTCCTGGAAGACATTTTCCATAGCACGAATTTGATACCACCAAATACTGGTCTTGTCACTATTCTGCCTCCTTCATAGTTATGTCAACTTTGCTGACACCAAGGTGACTAAAGCCACTGATCTTGCTAATCACACAGCAAGCCAGAGCACACAGGGTGAACAGCCATCTTCAGGCATCACTTCTGTCCTTGTGTAAATACCAATAACCAGTTGGTGTTTCAAGCAGCCCTGGTTCTGGAAGCCAAGAGGCTGCAAGAGTTTCATTACAGGAGACTGCTTTTTAGGGTGACATGATCACAATGGGCTGTAACACTGCTATCACTAAACTAACACCAAGATTAGCACAGTGTTTTCTCTCTCATAGGCACCAGTTTGGTCTTACTCTTCTACACATGCAAAAGAGCCAACAAAAGCTTCCATGTGCCTCTTGGCTGGAGGTTTATGGGACACCTTCAACCTTGGCATGCTCCGTCAAATGCAAAAGGCACCACTCTACCAGTGCTGTTCATCTTCTTAATCTGACTGGTGTTGCCACACACTGGTTTCTGTCTTCCTTCCCAACTCTACTAGAAATAAGCACAAGACGTTCCTTAACAAAAAGGGATTGGGCTCACACATAAGGTTTGCCATAACATTTTCCAGGAAGATGCCCACCGTTCAATTATCCAAAATTGTTAACAGGCATCCTTCACTTTGAAGTTCAGTCACAGCAATACTTTGCCATTCCTAGAAGGAACTTAAATAGCTCCAACACCACAAACTTAGAAAATCTTGTTAGTGAGGCACACACATTCGAACTCTGTGTTTCCAGAGCTGAGAAGTGAGGTGGAAGCTATGCAAACAGCAAAAACCAAAAGCACTTATCAGGAAAAGGAACAAAATACATTCTTTTGTTGTTGTTAAGAGGAGGCAGCCAAAAGATTTGAGTTAAAAACCCTAGAAATTAAGACCAACATAATTAGATCCTTTGCCAGCTTCACAAGTAAAAAGTTTTATACATTTATTTTGCTATTTCTCCATGCAGACACTTCAGTTGTTTCAGCCCTTTTAAGTTGGTTACGTGCTAATATACATGCACACAACAGGATTCAGCTGTCATGTTATCATATGCACTGCAAATAATCCTGAAAATACCATTTCTACTAATCACATTGTTCCACACAGTTTTAAAGCACATGATTGCAGAATAAAACCCTTACCACTTAGTTTTGGCCTGGATTCTAAAGGAAATTAAGTTTATGTGGTAGTGTTGTTTGTCAGTCCTCACCCTATTAAATTTTCAACTCGCTAGTCAATTTTGACCACATTTGGCAGAAAGCAAAGAGATCCTAATAGGTGTCACATTCTTACATCTTTGGGAGAAATTAGTATGTAGGTAGAGGAGGCATCCAAATTAGCTTCACATGGACTCAGACTCTGCTGCAAGAAGTCAACAACTCCCTGCTTTGTTTGGCCCAGCAGCTGCTCCATCAGCATCTGCACATGGGCATCCAGCGCACGTGTTGACTCCTGTGTGGCCAACATGAAAGACATTGGAGAGAAACCATGGACCAAGCCAAAAGGGAGGGAAAAGATAATCTGGAGTTAAGGAGCAGCAAAAATGAAGAGGTCCAAAGAGAAGGATCACAGGTCATGGTGGACAAAAGGCCAATGCACACAGGGGAAACAAAATTTTAAAGAACTAGGTTTTGTCAACTCTGCTACCTGAGGGATAGTTGGCGGCAGCTGTTTGCCATCTCCATACCTACAAGCACAGTAACATCCCTTCCCTGCCCTCCTTCTACCCCCCTGGAAAGACCACAACAAACCATTCTCCGATCACATGCTGGGCTAGTTGTTTACAAGCCATGTTTCATCTTCAGATACCCACAAATAATGCTGGACCCTACTGGGGCCACAAATGGACCATGCCTTCAGCTGGCAGATGGGACAGGAACAGCACAGCAGCAACTAAGCTCATGCTTGGGAAAGAGCCAGGGTAGACTAGATCCACCTCAACCCACCTGTGTCACAGCTGCAACAGAAAGTAAGACCCCTCTCCAGAACTGTCACCTATGAATTGCAGCCACCTTCTTCTTCATCCCAGGGAAGGAGAAATGCACACCGCATCCCATGAAGCTCTTGCGAGGGAATGGAAGCAACCCAGAGGCACTACTGAAACATGACCAAGAAAATACTGCCTGTAAGGAGTACCAAAGGAACAAAAGCTTACGAGCTGAATCGAGATCACTTGCAACCTATGTGGGTTGGTTTTGCCCAAGGAGCTCTCAGCATCATAAACCTGGACAGCTATTAGGGGATGAAAAGTATGATCAAATTAAACCTACTTCAGAAGAAGGGGAGGGCTGAAAGCCAGAAACAAGCAATAACTACCCTGAGAGGTGCCAAGCAGCCAGCACAGGGAAGGGGAGCACCCTGCAGAGCCAGGATGGGCATCCACCCCCAGCCAGGGCTGAGCAGCCCCAGGGCAAGTCCCACAGCCACCAGTGGCAAGTGAGGCTCTCCCTTTCTGTGCTTAGCAGCTAGCAGATAGACAGCAGGAGGGTTTGTTTGTCTTAGTTCTTAGACACGAATGTTTCTACACCATGCAAGCAGAATGCAAATATCTCCTTCCCACACCCCCACAAGCCTTTCTAGTTTAATTTGATTTTATTCAAGAATCTTCTTTATAACCAACCTATTACAGCACTTTATTTAAGGAGTAAGTAAGGATGGTGCCACCAGCATTAAACACATTTTCACTAACAATTACAGGGCATTATCCTCAGAGGAAAAACTTCATTAGCTTTCAGTCTCCCTCCTTTAAAGAGGTCAGTGTCTTGCAACAACAGAAAAAACAGTTTTTCTCTCAGGGAACACAGAAAAGATGCAGGCAGAGCACAAGGCTCACGGGATAAACGATGAGATGCAAAATAATTTTCCCCTTCTAGACCATCACTTCGAGTTCAGACCGATTACACAACAATTTAACAAGTCACCAGCACCAGCTTCCCTGCAAGCTCTCCACGGTCTTCATATGCAAACAATGTCTGCGATGGCAGCCCACTTGCCAGAAGGCACTTTATCCAGCCCTCAAACTGAAGCCCTGTGTGACCACAGGCAGCAGGCTCTGCGGGAACAGGGCTGGATGGCCACAACAGCCCCAACAGCTCTACCACTGCAGCAAACACCCCGGGTCAAGAGCAACACATCCTGACGGCAGCGTGGAGAAGACGCTGGTCCTGTCAGGAGCGCTGGATCTGTCCTGTGATGCTCTCTCTCCAGCTGCAATAGTTTGGCTCCTCTTATTAATAGCAGGGCACTGGCACCTATAGCCCAGGGCTCTGAGCCAAGCACTGCAGTGTGTCAAGAGCAAGGTGGCAGGGTTTATGGAATAGAGCTTCAAAACACTGGGGCTGGGAACAAGACAGAGCCTGAGCATAAACATAACGGTGTCCAACAGAAACAATAAGCCTTAAATCACAATGAATTACAACAAAGAAATGCATCATAATAGAGCCTGAAACAGCCAGGTGGGGATATCTGACCCCAGAAAGCAGTATATTCACCTACAAGCTTTCCACTCAACTTGGTCCTATTAACTGTCCTACTTCACCCACCCAGTTTTCTCTCTCATGGAAGAACAAGCAGCCCTAACCACCATAGCAGCCAAGCAGAAACTAGTTCAGTGAAAGCTAGTTTCATATTTCACATGAAATATGAATAAATATTTCACACTTAACTGGTTGGTTGGTTTGTTTTGTGGAAGGGAGGTTGCTTGTTTTTTTAAGGAGAGAGGCAAACTTTGCTCAGCCTCCAAAATGAAAGTCAGATGTGAAAGAACGACTTAGAAGATGCTGGGGGCAAACAAGTCCATCATTAAGTACATGTTGCATTGTATCTTCATTTAGAAATCAGCTAATAACTATCTCTCCCATGGGGGACAATTAATATTAGAAGCCACGTACATCCTACACAAGCAGATCTCTATTAAACATGCTACATGAAGATGTTCCTAGAATCCAGTAATTTCACAAAACAGATTTTTAACTGCTGTGTAAACTTTGGGCCACAGCAAAAAGACTTCAACGTCACTTAATCTGATTATTTTCCACCACACAAACTGTGGAAAGGACCGTCTTCAGGAGCATATTCTGAGAGGCGGTGGAGCACAGGGAGACCCCATCCCCTGCACAGAAGGGCCAGGTGAAACCTAAGCCTTTGACTGGAAGACTGCAAAGTCCACCCCTTTGAGCCATACCTAGGTGCACGTGTTGCTGTCCCATGGAGGAGATGGTGGAAGCAGTGGAGATGGTAGAAGCAGACAAGGTCTTTTCAGAGAAAGTCACCATCATACCTCTCACCTTCTGCAATCCAACTCACCCCTCATTACCATACATGGTGATTTACACTCATTAGAGCCCCCTCCACAGACAATATGAGAGATTGCTTCAATGATGGTGTCAGGATGTAGAGAAAAGGCTTTCAGGTGACAGCATGTTTCTGCCTCAGTTCCTTTTATCCTGAAAGATCCCCCAAGAATCCTATAAATTTGTGGAAGGGGAAAAAATAACCTCCCATACTTGACCAAATAGCAAAAGACAGCTCCTGCTTTATCTACAGGGCAAGTCATTACTTGCAAAAACTTTGGGTCTTATGGGGTACAGTACAAAGGAAGATGTAAGAATATAGGTAAGTTGTTCTAAATTTGTACCCCAGTACTTTCCAATGGCTGCCTTAAGTGCTTTTGTGATCATAAGCAGTCAGTTGTTAAGATTTTCGTTAGGAACAGGAACACTTCCCCCAAAAGAGGCAAAGACCATTTTACTTTGATTTCCGCAAAAACCCCTAGCTACTGAGCTCCAACACAACTTTCACTTCTCATTCATTCCTCATTTACTATCTTGTACACTCCTTAGGTATACAGCACATCTCTAACGCCAGCAAGGACAAGGTCTAGCAGATGCCAAACTTGCAGAGCCCTGACTTTAAGAGAGGATGCAAGTTAATACGAGCATCAGACAGGACTACGCAAATGCAATGCTCTACGGAGGGTGATCTAGGCAATCTAGAAGAACATGAGAAATGAAGTGCAGAGAGAAGAAGGACAGATTGGGAAGATTTGTACGAGCCATGTGTGGAGCACTGAACAGCTTGCCGCACAGAGAAGCCGGCTAGCTCTCTTCTGCAGAGAAATGCGTCTCAAGTACAGGGCTGCCAACACGCAACACCACATTCTTTTTTAATTCAGGATTTTTTTCCCCTTCTTTATGCAAGCTGGGGACCTGCAGGCTGAGAGATCACCTGCTTCAAGATGAAATTACTAAGACAACTTACCACACGTCCTGCCAGGCTCATTAAACCAGTGACCCTCAAATACAGGGCAGCAATGCAGCTGGTGATAATGCATTTCTCCTTTCTGCTTGCATCACTGATTCATACTCATTAGTGCATACAATCTTTATACAGAATTCCTTTATGTAGCCTAATTTGCCAAGAAGTAATCGCTTTCCTCTTCCCCTGGTAATACAAATGAGAGAGCTGTAAAGTGATTTCATTTGCTGTTTATCCCATGGCTCTCCTTCCCAAAAGTTTCTTTCAGATGTTCTGTATGAAGCCAGATATGTTGGGTCATTAGAAAACGTCTCAGAGAAACCCAATGTTTCATCAAGTTTTGTGTGGAAAAGATGAGTAATTTAGGAAGCTTTACATCTTTAAGTTTACTTGGCATTTCTTGCCAAAACAAATCCATGAACTTCCTTCCAAAAAAAAAAAAACCAACAAACCCCAACCCCCCCCCCCCCCCCCAACCCACAAAACCAAACCAAAACCAAACTAAAACCCAGAGAGCACTGAAGAATTCCACTCTCCACTCAGAGCAGAGTAAATGGAGTGTACCCAATGCTCAGGAGTCACATCCATGTAAAACAAGCACAGGAAAGGAGAACACGACACCCGTACCATATACAGCATGAGAGCGATGCAGATCTCAGTCTGCCCCAGCCCGCTTCGCCCCCGGAGTCGCAGCAATGCTATCTGGTAATTACACTGCAGTGTGGTCTGGCAAGCCACAGGCTTCTGGCTTCAGGTTCGGGGCTCTGCTGCCAACTCATCTGGGGGCTCCAGCACATCCCTTTACCATATCATTTCAGGCTTCCCTCAGGGAAAGCAAGAAAAGACAGCCTAAACTCAGAGCTGTTACTCTATGCTAAGACTACAGTCCTGTGTATGCAATCCAAACTTTAAAGGCCAATCTCACTATAGCTTTTTCAACATTTTGTTCGACAATAAATATGCCTGATGCCAAAAAGGTCACTGCTGAAATAATCACTGTCCTGTACTGACTACCACTCCCTACAAGTGAGTCAAAAATAGGGAATACAGATTTGTCTCCAGCCTTCCCTGTAATTCAAGAGCGTTCATGACAGATTATTTTGCTTCTGGCTGAGTCCAAGTCCTTGCTGAACCCTCAAAATTTCTGTAAATGCTAGCCAAAGAAGGGAAAATGAATCACTGGCTTGCAGCACCTGACACACAAACCTCATTGCTTTAGCTGTTTAAAACCATCCACCCCAAGCAAAGGAATAGGCTGTAGTTACAAACTCTGAACAGCAAAAATAGTACTATTTAAGACAAAAGGGAGGAAACTGTTTTTAAAGAGTAGAACAATTCAGACAGTTGATATTTCCAAAAACCTTCTTCTACATACCTCTATGCTTCCGTGTTTCCAAACAGTCTTTCCATACTGCAGTGAGTTTTATATAATTACTAGCTAGGTACTGAGAAACTTAATTGTACTGTATTAACAATTAAGGTTTTGACTTCCTATCCAGCAGCTCTACTACTTTTAATTAAAATTGCACGTTGTAACGTTAAGACTATGCAAATCCAACACTGTGAAGTTAGCTCTAATAAATGCACAGGTAATTTTTGAGCCTCCATACAAGGATGCTGATACAGAGTTAAAAATAAGCTTTGTTAGTACAGACAAAACCAAACAAATACACAAGGGTCCAGGAAATGGTTTTGAAGGCTGAACTTTGCATAATCCATCCTCAGTGTCTTTTCAAAGGGTCAGTGAGCCACTACAAGTCTCCTCAGCTCCTTGCTTAAGTAAGGCGCTTTACAACAACGATTTCCATCAGATTTCCGAGAGTTTGAGGATTGCAGCTGGGATTTCCCATATGGCAACCGTGCAAACCAAAGAGCCAAAATGAGGCATGACCAACAGTGCTGTCAAGTCAAGAAAGTAAGAGAGCGTCGAACAAGATCAACAGGAGAGTCTGCTAAGCCCGGCTAACACCAAGCATTCTCTCTGAACATAAAGGAGGCAGTTTTGATTCAAAGGTCACTTCTTACAGGGTTATAGCATTGACTTAATGGAGAACCATCTAAATATCCATTTCCTCAAGCCAAGGCTGGATTAGTCCCAGAAAGCCAAGTTCTGACACTCGTACTTGCACATCATGAAAGCAGAGGGAGAAGGTGGCAGGGCAGGGCTAAACCAATTTTGAATGTTTTCTGAGTTCTTTTATGTCAGTCGCAGATCCTTTATAGTGGGAGTTGTGAAGACACAGTCTAGTCACGAACCCCGAGGGAGAGCGATCCAGACATACGCGTACCCACTGATTCAGGAGCTGGAGCCATTTGCTCCCCCAAGCAGCTGCAATTAAGACCCAAGATGCTCTGAAGGGGCAGGGTGGGGTGGGAAAAGGGAAGACGACTGATGGAAGAGAGAGGGGCTGTGCGGCCAGCTGAGGGCCCTCCCCGAGGAGGCTGCCTCTAACCTGGGCTGGAGGGAGAGGCTCTCCCTGCCACACGGCTGTCCCACCGCTCTCCTGCTCCGGTCTGCCCAGCCAGGGAGGGAGAAGGGCTGTGCTGCAGGCAGGCATATCTGGCAAGCCGCCCCCACGGGTGGCCGCCAGCTTCAGCAGGGCGAGATTGCTCCGGGCCGGACTGGGCAGCGGGAAACTCTGCTGCAACCCCTTGCCGGTCCTCCCTCCAGCTTTGCTTGGTCTAAATTCAATGGGGCTCATCACCCGGGCGAGTGCCTACGTCAACGCAAACTTAAAGCCCCATGTGGCATTACAGCTGCAATGGCTAGGAACTAATTTTGGCAAAGGGCAGGGCTTTCTGGAAAGCAGAGCCAGGAAAACGACAAATAAAGGCCCACGTAATTTGTCTCACTGGTCCTCCCAGTAGCCATTTCATTACATCACTATTTTCCTAACTAATAAAGGTCAAACTATAATTTTTGTTATTTTAGATTTATAGTTTCTCTCAAATGAAAGGTATTCTTATGCCAGGAAGAAGCAAAAAGGAGATTTATTTGCCCTACAGATACTGTAGCAAACTCAGTTCAGAAAGAAAAGACAAAGAAACCATTATTTCCCCAGTCTTTTTAAAAAGGGAGAAAACAGTGAACAAGAAGCCAAGATTATTCACAGACAGAAAAAGGGGGCGGGGGGAGAAATCGAAGAAAAAGAGCAATAAGAGCCTTTATTATCAGGAGATCCTTTTAAAGAATTTAGGAGACTCCAAGCGATGCAGCTGTACTTCCTGTGACCTGCAGCGTTCAGTTTGGGAACACAAGGAAGGTCACCGCCTTGGAACAGCTCAGTACACCCACGCTGCACACGCAGAGCACTCAACTCAGAAATGCACTACACCCGGGCAGAGAGATGAACTGAAAGACGCTGCGAGTGCAGGAGTGGAGGACTACCGATCTACGGAGCAGTCCTGCAAAGGGCACCTGCTCAAGCTCCTACACGGTAGCAGGTTTCTCTTAGAACTCCTTCAGAGCAGAGTCTGCAGCAGCAACAGGAGATAGAAAAGCTCTTTAACAACACAGTTAAAGAGAACACCAACTAGATAACATGCACATGCCATCCTCACTCACAGTTTCAGGCAGGCTGGGTATTTGTAAGAGAGATATTACTAAGTAGTAAATTCAGTTCCTGATGAACCACGCTGTATTAGCATGCTTCTTGCTATAAAAACCATTTGGAAATGATACAAGCAGCTATACACACAATACATTTTATAATGCACACACAGCCCGAGGAACATCACTTGATGTAGTATTGATAGGCAGCCAGTTCTGAGGCAAGATGGACTTTGAACAGCATTGCAGCAGGAGGGTAGGGTACAGGGGAAAAAAAAATGACAGAACAAGAATGCTAAACTGCTGCAGGACTTAGATAAACAAGCTAATTAGCAGAGAGTTTGTCTACATTGAAAAATTAACTCAAGCATTGTCCCCAACTTGACCTCCCATCTACATCTTTAATTTGAGCATGGCACTTTTCACTTGAGTTGGCGGGAGACACAGGCAAGAGTTTCATTAAGCACATTTAAGCAATACCTAAGCACCAGTGCAGGCAGGCAACACTCAGGGATACTGAAGTCCTCCAAGTTTTCCCCGCTATTTTCCCCCTGCCATGCGCACAAGTGCAACACCATCATACCCTGTGGACAAATTCAGAAAGCAACACAACTTTTTAATACAGATTTATATATAACACAATATTTTTATACATATATGTAATATATATTTATTTTAAAAGTTTAGTGCTATATATAAATATAGCAGAGGATTCAGACTCCTTGCCATCCTGCCAGCACAGCTACTGCTACCCAGAGCCATATCCTTCCTTCAAAGGATGCCCAAGATCGCTTGAGCTCAACTCATTCAAGAGGGGCCAGCTCCACCAGGACACAAAGCTGGGACCACCTCTCCCCACAAGCTCTTCTCTTTGGCCACTCACCAGGGGAGGGGTGGTGAGAGCATCATTCAGTATTTTGGGCACACAAGCCCTTCATCACTAGCAGGAGTTAATATCAAGCTCAATATACGTGGGCAAGATAGCTATGAGCTTAACTCAGTTCTGAAGGATGTCAGCAGGAAAAAAGGAGGTAAAGTCGCTGGTCCCTCTGGAACAGGAGAGGGAAGTAACAGTTACACTTGCCTAGAACAAGGAGGCATTTCACCCTGAATCAGGATCCCTTGAGTTGGAACCCAGCCAGAAAGCCCAAATAATAGCCCTTCTGCTCAGAAAACCACCGCTGAATCTTGACTGTTCACAAGCTGTCTGGAACACAGTTTTAAACTCGTTTAAAATACAACGGGGAAAAAAATTCCCACCTCCCATCACCCTGAGAAGATACTAAATCTATGCTTAATCCATTCTTGCTTTGACTGTTTTTCATTACTCAGTTCCCCAACAACTAAATGCTTTCTTCAAAATTGACAAATTTTAAAGTATTGGGGTTTTATGTCTATTTTTATACTTCCTCCCTGCACATGATGCCATTGGAAACCTTTAAGTATTGCATATGCACAGATATGGAAATTTTGCTTTTACCTGGATTAAGTGTTTGCGTTGTTTCTTTGAATCATCCAGCTTGTGTCTTTCACAGGAAATTAAATTAACACAAAGCGTCTTTTAATAATCGTAAGAGCTCTCTGACAATTCAATTTGCAAAAAGACAGACTAGCATTCTGCATTACATTAGGTGGTTTATCAAGTGTTTTGACGGAAGATCTTGTTAGAAGCCTTGTCCAGAAATTTAACACCACCTCGTACTATTCCTGCGATGCAGTCAATGAACAGAAAACAATTACAAGAGCACAGCCAAGCAACTGCTCACTCTGTTTGCAGGCTAAGTTGCTTCACCGTCTTAAAACCTGGAATTCTCTGGGTACCAGCTAACATAATCCAACTGAGCCACAGCCAGGATCAGCTCCATGAAGGCAAGTTAATACTGATCTGCTTTATTCTGTTTTCCCAAAACGAAGCCAGCTCTGCACTGCCGGAGGCCCCAGACTCATGAAGGAGGGAGCCTGGCAGTTCCACTCTCAAAACCTGCATGGGGTCTTGGCAGGGACTCCTCAGTACAGGTCACCTCAGAGGATGCACACGAGAGGGATGAGTGCAAGAGATGCAGAGAAAGACAGACAGCATCAAGGTGCAGAGAGGACCTGAAACAACAAAGAAACCCAGGGACAAAGGCTGCTACGTGCACGTGGGCAGTTGTCCCCACCGAATACATAAAACATGGCCAGAAGCAGCAGCCCAAACCACAGGAAAGCTCTCACTTCAACATACCAACCTCCCCACGTGCCACTTGATCACCTGTGCCTCCCTGAAAAGCATCACTCCCACTCAGCTGCACGGTCTGCCCTTGTACACCACAAGGGCTCGGCATGCTACGCAGTCAGGCAGCCCCGTCTGCGAGGAGCTCAACATCCAAAAGTAGAAAGACAGATAAAAAGCAGGATAGCAGGAAAGCAGTGAAAACAAGGGAGGCAACATATCCCCAGCCTCAGAGGGAACGAGCGGGAGCTCAGTCTGGCCCCATCCACCCAGCAGCAGCTCCGGCATGAGCACAACCAGCATTTGTGCAAACGCTGAGACACAGAGCATATACCAAACAAATATTCCTTAAGGGGGGAAAAAAGAAAAAGAAAGATGCATCAAGTAAGACTTTTGGGACAACTACTTTTGCTCCCGGGTTCATAGGCTTTAGCCTATTTTTAGTAAGATGTCTTTGCAGATGCCAAAATAACATCTCTCCCTCTCTGTACATACACAGCTGGACACGAACCTTTGCAGTCTGACAGGCAGCATCTGCATTCAGCTTCACAGATGTGAGTAACAACAGAAGTCTTGAGAGGAAGCCTTTTCTCTGGAAATCCAAACACAAGTATTAGTATGGTCCCAGTGCCAAGCAGACGGCCCATGTGAAGGTGGGACCCACAAGTGCAGAGTTAGAAAGTTCCTTCCTCACCACCAGCAGTACCTTCCTCCATCCTTTATTCCTATGTAGCACACCTGAAAAAACCCCAACGTGTGCAATTCTAACACTGTAACACAGAATTGCTCCTCTTCTCCAATATTAGCACACAGGACCACCTAAGAATCGGCGTTTCGCTCAGAAACTGCCTCTCCTCAGGATGTAAAGTCTATTTACATCCACCAGACCAACATGATCTCTGCACAGGCAGGAGAGGCAGCCAGACCATGTGGGCGCTTCTTTCCCATGGAGAAGCACCACTGCGCTCCCATGCTGACCTGCAGTCTGAAACTCCCGGGTGGCATCCATCCCTCCCCACTCCCAGCCTTGCAAGAAGCACGTGGCGTTGCAGACCCTCCAGAGCACCACAGTACTCCGACTGTTCAAGCCCAGAGTAAACTGGACTGTAAAATTACACCAGTCCACCTCTTGCCTCCACTGCTCTTTGACACCAGCACATCTCCCGGACCACGCACATTTTTGTACGCTTTTTCACAAGGCCTAAAAACCTCACTGGGAGAGCTGTGCCCACTCCAAACACACAAGCCAGCAAAGCCCCATGCCTCTGGGAGCCAACTCCGACTCCATCAGGGAATACCATCCCAGCCTCTGAGGCTGTCTTTAATGCCATCACTGCTGTGAAGTCCACCACACACCCACCCCAGTGCTGGGAAAAGGGGATGGGGGCCAGAGCCAGCCCCAGCAACATGTTCTCCTGCTGTCGTGGGGAGTGCCAAGCACCCCATTGACACCTGGGGCACCCACCAACCTCCAGCATTCCCCGACCCCCACAAGAGGCTCTGCAGCAAGAACAGGGCTGTCGCCCACCCACTCAAAGGCTGCCCCGACCAGATTGTTTTGCCCTGCTTCCCTCAACCCTGCCACACACTCCGTCACTGCGAAGCACAAGGAGGAAGCAGGCATTCCAGAACAGCACGCAAAATCCTGTCACACAGGCGAACCAGCTCCAGTTGGGCCCCCGTTAGCAGGGCGCGCAACCTGACCTCTCCCTCCTCCGCAGGGGGAGCATGCCGGCCCACAAGCACAGATTCATCCCAAGGAGGCCCACGTTTTGCTCAGCTACTTTACTTCATCTCCAGCACCCTTCTGCTTCCCTGTACCCACAGTCGTCTCCCATAAATCTGCCTCGTTTCTTGCAAACACCTACACAGTGAGCTGGGTGTACTGGCTTGTCTCAAAACTTCATCAAGCCTCATACAGGCGCAGCCAACTTTTAGAGGAGGATTCACTTTTCATTCTTCATAGTCTCAAAGCTATGCAACACGTTGAGTCTGTGCTGTAACCTCCTGTTTATCGCGGAATGAGTAACACAGTTTAATTTGGATTAGTATCACGTATGGTTTCTATCAGACCCTGGAGAACCTCTGGCTGCCCTCACACTTCTGTATAAACATCAACTAGATCCAGGCATGATGGTCTAGATACAAGAGGCAAAACCTCTGCCTCAAAGCTTTGCAGTACAAGCTAGATAAGAAGGATTAAGGAAATGACACCGCATAAATTACGGTGCTCTCAGTTTCCTTGTGTGCCTGCGGGGAGACTGCGGGCTGCGGTACAGAGGCCCCACGGCTCGGGGCAGCCCACGTAAGGAGCATGTCCTCCAAGATGGCCCGTGGAGGTACCCGAGGGTCACACACGCTTCGGCTGCGGAGGTCACTCTTCCTCTCCCCGGCTCTCAGGAGGGACCAACAGGACAGGGGATGCTGGCTCCAGCCAGGCAGCGGCAGAGCGACGTAGGCTTGCAAGACAGATAGCGGCCACACAGGGACGGCCAGCTAGCTGAGCACATCCAATCCAAAATTTCACAGCCTGGAAGGGTCTCTTTTGTTATTTTCACGTCAAGCGACGGTATTTTGGACTGTGCTGTTGTATCCTCGACCCTGTGATTTCTAACTCCTCAAGCCAGCAGGATGACCTGCTCTGCGGCAGCTGGCTCTGGAGGAGCTCTCGCCACCCAACAAGCCCACCTCTACCCCCACCAGCCCAGTCCCCCCCCCTACACCCCACGGGGGGCCTGTTTCCTTGCCTCTCACTTCCATGCCCAAAGACTTCAGCAGCAGAGACCTCGCCACCCCCTCCACACTGGGCGGGCAGTACCAGGATGTGCTCCTCCCTTCACCAACCATCTTGCTAACAGCTCGCCCAGACAAAAGGGACAACAGCAAAGGCACCTCTACTTGGGCCATCATTGGGTCTCCATCCCCATTAACCTCTCCCTTTCCAGAAAAACACGGGAAGTCAGACAATGCAAAGTTGAGGTCTCACTAGAAGCAAAAGCAGGACTTACATTGCCTCTAGCAGGTATTTCACGCACCACATTGTTATTCCTCGCTCTGCTTATGGCAAGTAACATCCTACCCACAAACGGCCCAACATCTTAGGGCAAAAAGAGACAGCAAACCCAACGAGGCTCAGAGGAAAGGTGGTGGGGTCCTGTTTCTTCCTTTTAACACCGAAAAACAGAGACAGCCCCCTCGTTTTGCTCCTAAATGCACACCCTGTGGGAGCTACATGAACACAGCTGGATCTAAGGAAGAGAAATGTTGTTCCTCACCACGTGCAACAGTAAAGCCAGGCCCTAATTACTGCAGCCATAGAAAAATGATACAGCACACTTAGTAAGAAGAGGAATTAACTGCAATATCACAGCCAAATTCCAATTTGGCATCAGCAGTCCAGCTGGACACGCCATCCCAAACAACTGGGTAGCCGATCCTAAATTATTGCCACATGTACCGGAGCTTCCCTACCCCCTTTAGTCCCTCCCCTCTGAAAGAGGCACTGCAATACATCAGTATATCAAGGCGAGACCCTACAGAAACATCATCTTGTTTCAGCTCCTTCTACATTTACAGACGCCTGACAGTAAGCTTAGCCTTGCCTAAACGTGGCAGACCTAACTCTGCAGCCTGTTATTTTTATGCCATGCCCCGAAGTGAATGGAGCAGTGTAAGGCACAGACACACACCAAGCACGACCTCACATATGTTTTGACAACTGCATTTTCATACCCGCGTTGGGATTCACTAGGAGCAAAGTGACTTTTCAGGACAGCGCAGGACAGCATGTCAAACAGTTTCTCTTCATGGAAACACAACAGGGCAAGACATTTGTTTCAAGAAACTCAAACACACAGTAACCACAATTTTTGCTCATCGTATCTCCGTGATATTTTCACTGATGAATGAATAAATTATCATTTACATCAAAGGCAAGATTTCCAGTTGGAGGTTATTTACTTTTGCCTCAATCACAGCAGCTCTGGCAAGCTAACTCAAGATACAGATGATGTACAAACCAAGCAGCAAGTGCTCGCATGCTGGGAACTGTTCAAACAGGAATAATTCAATCTTTTTGTAGCCTCACCCTGGCTAATTTGCCACAAGCGGTCTCTTTTCAGATGCTACATGAAACACAAGAAAAAAAATACAAGCTGGATTAAGCTGGTACGTTTACAATCAGCTTATCTACTGAAAGTTCAGGTCAGTTAGTTTTCTATGTAAAACAAATTAATTTTTTTCAGCTTCACAGGGTTAAAGGAACAAAAATTTATTGCAGTAACCAAACATTCCTCACCGGACAAGTGTGCAGCGATTACTTAACTAATGCAAATGATTTTCAGTCCGCATGTAAGGAATGTATGGGATAATTGTAGGGCACTCTCTTCCACCAGCATTTTACAAGTACTTTTTAGGTAGCTATGGAGACATTACAGCCTTTTTCATTTTGCTGTCATAACTAGACAGCTATTGATTTCTATGTAAAATTCCTTGGAAGAATGGGGAAGGAAGGGGGAGTTTTAAGTACCACAAGGTCTGAGAGTAAGAAGCTGAAGAAAATGGAAACAGATTTTCAGATGGAGATGGCAGCATGGAGGCTCCCTGCAGGAGGTAGCCTTGAACTCCAGGTCCTGCTTTAGTACTTCTGCAAGTAAGGAGGTAAAAATATACCACTATATAGCATGCAGGCAACAGAGGGGTAGCCTGCCACCCAGGTCCGAAAGGAAGAACGTTTCTAGCTGCCACTGTCATCGCCCTGCATAAAAGGAGGCACTCTTTGACAGCGTGCTGTGGTTTTGTTCTGATACAAAGCTCTCTGGAGACATGGTGGGACTCCATCCTTGCAATAATCATGCTAGTCTACAGGATGTTCCCCTCTCCCTTTAAGCAGTTAACATGGAAGCCTCATCCCCAGCAGGCCTTGCAGGTAATCAGTGCCTCCTCTCCACCCTCTGCAGGCATTACAGCCTTGCGATAGACTACGGGTTGAACAATCCTGCACTTTACCCTCCTTCCGACAACAGCTCGAGAGCTTGCTGTAAGCTGAGCAAATGCTGGTCCTCAGCAGCCGATTCTACCATGATGCCCAAAATGATTCCCAGAGAAATGCCTTTCACCATGACGACACCTTTGTGATCAAACACTTCTGTGTATGTGGATTTAAGACCATGCATCACAACAAGCGAGTCTGAAACCCGAGATACCGTCCTGGGAAACACTGTGTCGCACAGATAAGGACGCGCAAATAATTATGGATTTAGGTCCCATTCAGAAACTCCCTCAGTAATGAGAGCAACAGATCAGGCTCTTAACAGATTTTTCCCTTTGGATAAAACAGAAAGGAAAGCCTGTTTGACCAAAACATTTTTCTTAAATTCACCTTAGACCCAGTCACAACAATGGAGCCAGAGCCTGCAGAATTATCTCTATCACCAAGCTGCAGGAAGTTTACCAGCACCACCCTGAAAACAAATGTCAATCTTTTCATCTCCACATTGCATTTAAAGCCTCACAGCTGTTCACCGAAAGGACATTCTCAAGCAATACCGCATACGGAGGGAGAGCAAGCAAGATGCTGCTACTGCAGAAGCGTTTGCACCTATGACAGACCCATTACTGCTCCTTTCGCATAATGCCCGCCCATCCGTCTACCCAACCACATCATCCCCACTGCTTCGTTAATTCGTGTGAAGGCTTGAAAGGGGGGAAGGATTAATCATCCTTTAAGCTCCCCAAGAAGCCAGCTGAGGAGTGCCACCACCGCCCTCGGGGTGTACGGGTGCCACCAGCCGCCGTGGGTGGAAGCGCTCGGTCTAGACAGCGCACAGACTCTTTCACTGCTCTCAGCGACAGCCCGATCGGCCCACATTCACAACGCCCCAGTCACAGCTTTGCAACACGCTTCTGTGGCTGGTGCTACTAGCCAGTGGCCAGCAAGGCCGTCCAGCCTCGGTGCCCACCAGCGCAGGGCTGCCCCGCGAGCAGGGCAAGCCAGCCAGAGGGGCAACGCCACACGGCGGCCTCGGGACTCGCCCCATCCCACAGCCAGCCGCTCCCAGATGTTTCTGCCACCCCAACACCACCAGCAGCATCCCAGTTTCGCAGCAGTACCATGAATCCGGTCTCACGCCCCACCAGGCGCCAGAGGCACGCCACGCGATTGCAGCATCCCCATGCCGCAGGGCACAGCCCGGCCTCAGCCGCTGCTGCTGGATGCCCACACGCCTCCCCTGGGGCACCAGGCTGGGAGGGGGCCGCATCCGTACCCCTGACCCAGCAGCACTCCTCCCGCTCACTCGGAGAGCGGAGCCATGCTGCGCACACCTCCCTGGGGTCCGCCACCGAAACGGGCTGCAGCCCTCCCAGGCACGGGCGGCGGGACAAGATGTGCGCTCCCCCACAGTGTCCAAATTCCCAGTAGTGCTGCACGTCCCGAGGATACCCCAAAAAAACAAGTTTCTGTCCAGCACCATCAGAGGTTGCAGTGGTCCTGCCCAGCACTATGCACAAGGTCCACCACCAGCTCCAGGATGAGTGAGGACACATCTGACAGGATACTTCTGTTTAGGACCTGTTAATTAGATGTTTCACATCCAAGGGAAGGTGTAGACCAAGGTAAGCCACTATCTGCTCTTTTTGGAGGAGGAGAAGGAAAAAAAAAAAAAAAAAAAAACACCAACCAAACAACCCCCCCCAAACAAACAAAACCCACAAAATGTAGAAAAAAATCCCAGCCTAAGACAAGAAATTCTTCTTTATTGAAATAAGAAAGACAAGTTCTTAGAGACAAATTAATATGCATTTCTGAACCTTCCCCTGATGTTTCCTTTACAAATATAACAAATTAAAAGTGCTGTCACAAGTTAAATGAGCTTCAGTTAAGTAGAGGAAAAAAATGCTGATGGCTCTAAGATCCAACTGACAAGCCTTTTCAGGTCTGCTCTGAACCAAAACCGAGTTCCCAGAGACTTAAATTAAGAGTAAAGAAACAGTCTCTTTTGCTTAATCCTGTTTTGGAAGCAGGACAGAGGATGCTACAACAAAGCTGGCACCTGAACCCACCAGGAGGCATCCAGCTACCATATGCCTTTCCTGGAGATTAGTTGCTCAACACACCCACCTCTTCTCGAAGACCTTTGCTCCACTGTGCGTACAGCTGTGGGCAGGAATTGGGAACACTCAGTGTGCCTTGGCTGCTCCAACACGTCCTTATACCCCTCCCTCTATGTAAGCCACTAACCCACTGAAGTTGTCTATAATCACACCCCGTTCGAGGAGAACAGCCGTTTGAACTTGGATCTTGAGAGAAGCCACAAAGGACGGCTACTTCAGCCTGCAGCTGCAATGTGAAGGTCCCCCCCTCGCCGCACAGAGGTCCCCAGGAGGTAGGTTACACAAAGCACTTGTCAGCTGTGGTGTGGGGCACCTTGCGTTTTCAGTGTACCAGCATTTTGGGGAGGATGAAGTTTTTGTCTGGTTCTTAAAAAAAGGAGCTTGATGTACCACCCCACGCCCTGCCATTTGTCTATCAGAGATGCTTCCAGTGCAAGACAGTGAGAAAAAAGGCCCCAGGTGAGCAGCAAAGGGAGCACAGCCATCAGACCACCACCTCCCACTGTAAAGTGCGTTTCCCAGCTTGGACATTTGGATAGGGAAACCTATGCAGGTCCCAGCACCAGGAACGCTCCCTGCTCCCACGCAGCCACAGCCTCATACACACCCTGGCCTTCACCTTCGCCTCCCCTGCATCCTGCACACAGCAGCTCTCAGAGGCAGCACACTCCCATTGCTCCCCTGGGATGGACAAAGATGAACCTACACTACATTTTAGTGGATTTATAAACCTAAACCAGGGCGGTAAGGAGATGCTTCAAATCCACAAGAAAAACTTCCAAAATAAGGCAAAACAACACAATCACACGGTGGACATCTAATACCCATTCATACTCAAGCTGAGGAGATCCCAATAGTCTACACAGTCCCTCTCCTTGCCAACACCTTGTCTCCACAGGACTTCTTCCATATGAGTAAACTACCTGATCCAAGCCTAGGGGAAAACAGATTCTGGCAGTCTCCATATGGCAAGACTGATTTTTACAAACACACACCAGCTGTGTCCTTGCTAAGCTGTATAGAACCCAAGACCACAAGTGCTACAACCGCGTGGGATAATAACTATTTTCAGAAACACAGCAACAGCTCAGCACTTTTTTTACAATTAAGATACTCTTCCTCACCTGCTCTTCAAGGCAGACATTCATTATCAGCATTACACCCTGCAGAATCTTAATTTGATCCTACAGACCCCTTCATGTGCCAATCTCATGACATCCAAAAACAGGGAGACCAGCCTCTAAAGGGCCTGTGTGTTCTTTTCCCCATCCCTAGCACTCCCTATGATCTGGGCTAGTCTAAATAGCTAACCTCCTTCAACAGGGCTTACACTTTTCCCATGTTTTGCAAAGGCTGTATTTCTGTCTAAGCTTCATACATAGCTATAGCTAGTGAGTACATATGCTTCAGAGAGAAAATATCAAGTCAAGACTTCAGTAGAACACCTACCTAGACTTCCTGGATTATTCTGGATCCTTTGAATGGACTTCAAGTTCCCTGAACTGAGTAGGTAATCAGAAATTAAATTTTGCTCAGATGAAGACCCATGCTGTGGAAAGACACTCAGCAGCGCAGAACACACAATCTAAGCACACCCTCAAAGCGTCTGACGTACCGCAAGAACCTCCAATGAAGCTCTGTGCGCGTATCAACCACGCTCCTCCTGCACTCTACCTGCAGTGTCCCTGGGACAGCAGGTAGCCAGCAGTAAACCACAGGCCACAAAAACTACTGTGAACAGCACACAGCCTGCAAGCCATGGCTTGGTCACTCCTTTAAGCGCAAGTGAGATCATAAAGCTTAACCACACCTTACCGCTGCAGAGAGAGAAACCAGCTCTGACATTTTTGCCAAACTCTGCATCGAGCGGCAAAGGCCAACAAAACAGCCTCTGAGACTCTCACCGAACCATTCTTCTTTACAGCAAGTAAAGACATCATTTTTAAGGACCTTGCTTCTGAATTTTAGAACTTGGTCTGAAATCCTTAGGACTCACACCGCGCTAGGCTGAACCTTCAGCCCGTGAATGCCCAACCATGAAGCTGGGAGAGAACCAGACTCCCATGACCATGCCTGCTGACGGAGCACACGGACAGCTGTGTGCACAGCTGCCACAGCATCAACAAAAGGAACCGCCCTTCCTCATCCCCCATCCAGATCCTGGTGCTGGTCTGGTAAACGCATATGTGTTCCTGTTTCTGTCATTCATAAAAGAGCACTATGGGGCAAAGATTTGAAAATGAGGAGGTTGGGGGGTTGTTTGGCAGTTTGTCTGTTTTTACAGTAGTAAAGCTATTTTGTTACCAACTAAAAATTGTGTACATTTTATCTCCCTTCGACCACTGCAGTGCCCATGAACTATTTGGGGTTATATTCTACATTCATATATTTTTCCCTAGATTTCTGTTTCAGAATTGATCAGTCTGAGAAAAGGCATGCAAGATCAAATCATTATAATTTCCTCTTGTTTTGATGCATGCATTACAGAGGAAGAAAATAAAGTTGTTCTCCCAAATCCGTCACATTTGGAGCCAAGAGAATTCTTTGATTTAAAATGTGCTGATTCACGCTAGTGGTTATCAGATTTTTCGGGTCCAAGACATAATTAGACAGCTGTCTTTGACAGCACAAAGATTCTCCAGTTTAGAGTTCAGATGCTGAAACAGCCGGCTCAAGTTTTAGCCTTAAGTTTTCCACTAGTATTTAGGAAAAAGTCTAGAAAGAAAGGTACAAGTACAAATCAACATTTGGATCAGTGTACTTGATCTTGGAGCCTTTTGTTCACAGGTGGCATTCGAAGGGATTTTATTCACGCAAGAGTTACAACACTGTGCCCTACTGGAAGTGTGATTACCATCAAGACGTATGCAAATAGCTGCTTAAAGTCATACTTTTTGTTATTTCTATCTTACCTCAAACACCACAAGCCAGAGACTGCTTAAATGGCCTCTGGTCCTGGTTCTTTGACACAACCTGCACTGTTTAATGATGCAGAATGGCAGAAGGGAAAGTGAGCATCCTTACCTTAACACAAACTGCGACACAGGTTTCCAGCCCAGCGCTGGACAGGAGATCTAATCTCTCTGCCTAAGTATTCTCGTGATAAGGGGGAACCAGGCTTTTGCATCTCCCAGTGGTTTTAGCAAGATTCAGACTCGCACCATGCTTTTGAAGAAAGAGGAGAACGATTCTGGTCTTCACCAGCAGCCATTCCTCACGGTCCTGAGATGACATGCAGAAGAAGATGCAACATGCAAGGCACGAGGGTGGAATTTAACAGCATTCCCCCAAGACAGCACCTCTAACGAAGAGCGCTCTGATGAAGCATTAGCTCTGTCAGCCCAGAGGGGCCAAGCACTCAACAGCAAGAGAGCACGGGACTCCCACCCAGGAGATATGTCGGGTTTGCGAGGCCATACTGCACAGCCTAAGCTCTTCCCAAGTTCTCCACCTGCCTCCCCGTTAATGATGAAGATGGCCCAGGCAGGGGCAAGGAGAAGAAAGGCTACAGCTATGACTGGGTGCAAGACCTGTATCTAAATATATTTCCACTGATGAAAGAAATCAGTTCTTTACATAATTGGTTTATCTTGGCCTTTTGACAGAAACAGAAGCACAGCCGCTGGAAAAAGGATAAAGTTTTAACCCACCACACTTTCCTTGTGTACAGCAGAAGTCACAGAGGAACAAAGTGGCCTGGAAGCTAAAGGATATCAGGAAATCATATATGCCCATAGCAAGGGCAATACACATCACAGGCAAGCAACTGCGAATCCAGTCTGATGACTGAATTATTAACGGAAAATTCCAACCTTTAAGCAGAAATAAAGTACTATCTTGGCAGCAAACGCTACTAGAAAAATAACACACAACCACTATCCTTAGTCTGAGCTGAACCAACACACAGGTCACTTTGTGAGAGAGAGGTGGGGAAAAAAAGAGGGAAAAAATGGATGCATCATTCCCTGCATCTCGAGGTGTGTTCGCAGCTGAGCACCCTCGCTAGGGCACTCAAAACAAGGAGAGATCCAAAGCAAGGATCCCACCAGAAAACTAAAGAGATAGATGTTATAACTTAGCGTGATCATCTGCTAAAGTTGCCTGAAGTTGGAAATGTGCAACAACTGCAGTTAATAACCCCATGGCAAGAGAAACACTGTCTTCCAAAGGAAGGACCAAGCTTTAACTCTGGATTGGATGCTGACTTTTCCAAACATGGGGCAAGAGATGTAATCTCTCAGGAATAACACAGAGCCTTTCCTACGTTACGCAAAGATTAATGCCTGTAAATCTGCCACCTTCAAAGAGCTATTTGAACAGTAAACTTCACTGATTTCTGAAGCTGTCATTAAATGGCCACCCTTTCTCCATTCACAGATCACCTGTTCAGCAGCCAACTTTTCATCACTAACAGTCAAGTTTCCTACCAAGATACAGGGAAGGTTGATGCCCTAGTCCTACTCAAACTAAAAAAAGTCCGCACAAATGCAAAGACTGACAAACAAGAGACCTAGGCACAGTACATCTGCTAAGCAGACACTGCAACACACCAGTTAGGCTCTGGGGACACAAAGAAATTTACAGTATGGCAAGTCAGGGTAGGAATTTATACGTGATGCTAAATAAATGTTACATAAATGCCTGGGTATAAACACCAGCAGTAAACACAAGGCAAGGCAATGTAGTTTACCTCTCCTGGGCTGGATCCAAGAGTGAAGTCGCTAATGGGATGACTAATGGGATCTCACAATTACAAATGGGGGAGGGGAGCCACTATTCAGCCTAAGTACAGGAAGGTACTAAGTGGTTTTATTTATGAAGATATTAAGTGGTTTTATGTATTCTTAATGCACAGCTGTATGCACAAACTCCACAGAGGAAGAGTGAACACAACACACATCTGAACCTCCCAATAAACCTGTTCCTTGCATTTATAAATTTACAGATGTGGCTTGGACAGACAGAAATAGGTCAGATCATAATTGTACAGCTTTAAAGAAGCAACATAACTTGAGTTTTGCTTTGAAGCCTGAGAATAACAAAGGTAAGTATGAGAAGAAGCTGTCTCAGGTATACCAACCTAACTTGTGTACTGCCACATACAAGCCGAGGCAGACGTTACCAGCACGGGCTGGGGCTTTACTGACCACCTCTAACACCACAAGAATTTCCAGAATGCTCTATTACCTCCCTAAATCCTGCCTAGTATTTGGGCTCTTACTTTATCTGTTGAAAACTACTGCAAACCAGTGGACTCCCCAGTCACAGGCATTCATTTTTTTGTGCTCCTCTTGCCCCACTACAGGAGTCAGGGATACATTTTTGGACCATCTGTACTGGATCTGTGATCTGACGACCTCTGCGCTCCCCCCGCCTCCACAGAAAACACATAATGCAAAGCACAACAAAGGAAATCAGTCAGTTATTCAAACTAGTTTACAGCAACACTATCTGGTCCCGAGTAAGCCAAAGGTATATTTTGATGCAATCACGCCACTGTCAAGAAAGTGACTAAACCTTCTTTGGTTTTAAACCTCTTCAGGGGAAGGATTTTCACTTCATAGTTGAAACTACTCCTTGAAGCGGTGAAAGAAACATCACAGAAACCCCATTTGGATGGACTCAAGAGACACAAAACCTCCTGAAGCATGCTGTACCATACGCCTCGTAACACGCAGCACTGCCTGTCCTCAGGCCATCCAGGCCTGACCAGTGAGCAGGGACCAGACTTTGTCCTCCTCAACACCAGCGAGCAATGGGACCAGACAGGCTGGCAGCACCACCTGGGAACCTCAGTCTCCTGGGAATGAGTGTAATTTCAGGAATGTTAACAATTATCCTCACGTTGACACAGGTCACAAGCAAAGTCTCCCCACACACCTCCACAGACATTTTCATCAGGACTCCATTCCTTCCTGCAATGTGTTTTACACCGCATAGGCAGTGCAACGCAAAATGGAAACAGGACTTGCATCTAAGTAGGGGGAAAAAAAGATGACATTCACCACAGCTATCTGCCCCATGTGACAACCCTCATTTCAAGGCGCTCGCTCCACCCTGCGTTTCAGGGACAAGTGGAAATGTTACTCACCAATTTTTTTCCAGGGCACGGATCTGCTGCAGACACATGTGGACAGGACACAGCAACTTAAATATTCTTCAGCAGAACTCTTAAACCCACAATGGATCCAGCAAACATGAAAACCCAGGGCAAAACTCACCAAAGCTGAAGAAGCGCTTGAATCTGGACCCATGTGTCTGGACTCAGGCTCTTGCCCTTATCTCACTTGAGAGGGTTACAGGGGCTGCTGAATACCTAACAGCACCTTGCTCAAAGGCAGCGTGCCTCAAAGCAGGAGCAACACTGCTGAAGAGGGAACCCGTTCCTAAGGGCCCCCACTCCACAGCCAGGCAAACAGGTAGAGCTCCACTGCCTTCGGGGAGGAGAGAAACATCAACTTCATACTCCAAGCACGAGAACACCGACCTTAATTTACGAGCAACGCAGCACGCCATTGACAGTCATTCTAACCGGCAAACCGAACAACTCCCTCTGCTTCCAGGAGTTCATCTAACTCATACAGCTTTCCAAGAAACTCTGCTAAATCCCATTGTCAAAAGTCCCCCGGGATGGGTACTAAGCCAAACTAGGGAGCACTTCAGCTCTTAATTTCTTACTGATGTGAGGAAGTTAAGAGGCCAAAATCCATGCTGCATTTGGAAATGAGAGTTTAAGCAGACTTCAGTTTTCCTAGTTTCCAGGATGCCTCTCAAACCAACCTGCCATGCTGCCTCACTGCATGCACTGGTTTTACTGAAACCCATACTCATGGTTTTTATTATAATTACAAGTCCCTTTTGTCCTTCACAAACGTAAATCCTCAAGCTATGGCTACTACCTTTAATGGAAGCAATAAATTTGGAGTTGGCACACTGAAACATCTTCCTCTCAGATACTCAATCATGTGAGCACAGAGAATATTCTCACTCAGTGACCCATTCTTGCCGTTTACTTTTTGGAACGCAGAGACACTCGTATTGCTCAATCGTGCTGCCACTGCAATACATACCAGAGCTTACGCATTGTGCTGCTGGTAGTATCTGTGCTTGGGCCAAAATAAGGAGAGACAGCAGAGTCTCTGAAGGCTCAGACACAGCCAAGCCCGAGTTCTGAACCCTTCATCTGCGTTTTTGCACGAGATGGGCCGCACTGCACTTCCATGAGAGAGCCCACACGTGTTTTTACACCACAGCGAAGCGTTTAACACTGAAGCTTACTTTTCCCCCCACAAAAATAACTGCATAGGTGTAAAGCACCTTTTTACTGCTACAGCTGTACCTCAGCCAGGGCGTGAGCTAGCACAGCTATTTCAGTTTTTAGAAGTCACAGACCTAAATGAAACACATGTAAAAGAAATAATTACAGGATGTACGAACCCCAAGCCTTAAATCAAAACATGTTTGTTAGTTCAAGATAAAACTCACAACTGAAGTTTCACGGTACTTGTAGCTGAAGTGTCCTACTAAAGCCCGAAAAGATTAAGCCGGAGCCTACCTCTCCCCAAAACTCCCCTAAAAACGATGTCGGTGCCAGCACGTAAATACGTTACAGAAGATCAGGAGCCAATTACCGACGTTCCCTCTGAAACCGTTCTCGTTCCCCCTTCCAGCTAGGATGCAGCAAACGCAGCACGGGAACACCTAAACGTAGCCTGAGGACAGAGGGCCGGCTGGCTTTTGGGAGGGAGGGAGGGAGGGAGGGAGGGAGGCGGGGGGGGGAGCCCCTCCTCGCACCCCCGCCTCCACCCCGAGAGCCGCCCGCTCCCCGCACGGTGCACGGCCGCTGCGGGGGACGGGCGCCGGGCTCACGGCGGGCTCCCAGCCCACGCGGGGGGCGCGCTGTGGCGGCCGTTTCCCGCCCTCCAGGCGGGGCGGGAGGAGCCCGGCCCGCTGCGGCCCGCACGGCGCGGCGGGGCCGTCGGTGCGCGCTGCCGCCGCCCGCGCCAGGCAGCCGCGGGGAAGGGCACGGCGGGGGCTCGGCCCGCCGGGACGCGAAGTTGCCGCGGTCGGGCTCGGTTCGGTTTACGGCCGAGCGGGGCCGGGTCCCGGGAGCTCCGCGGCGCGCCCCTTACCTGCGCCTCAAACGCCACGGCGGCCGCGCCTCCGCCGGCTCCGGGGCAGCCCCCGCCGCCGCCCGGTCCGCTCCGCTCCGCGCCGCGCCGCTCCGCCCGCCCCGTCCCGGCCGGCCCCGCCCGCGCCCCGCCCCGCACCGCCCGCGCCCGCGCCTCGCACACGGCGGCCGGGACCCAGCGGGGCCGCGCCGGGCCGGGCCGGGCCGCGCCGGGCGCTCGCCTCGCTCCCCGCCCCGGGGCCGGGCCTCCCCGACGGGGCGGGCGGCAGCGCCGGGCCGGGCCGGCGCCCTGATTGGGCTCGACGGCAGTCACTCGGCGCCGCCGCCGGAGGGGCGGAGCGGGCTCGGCGCCGGGGCCCGGGCCGGAGCCCCCCGCCCCCGCCTCAGCCTCGGGCCTGCCCACCGCGGGGCGCCTCGCCCGACGGGAGCCTGCGGAGGCACCGCCCGCCGCCCCGGCCGGGGCCCGAGGCGGGGTGAGGGGCAGGGCAGGGCCGGCCTCCCTCCCGCCTGGGGCGGAGGGGGGGCTCCGGGCCGCCTGCGAGCCCCCGAGTTCCCTGCGCCCCGGCGGGGCTTCCCGTCCGCCCCGCCCCGCGGCCGCGGCGCTCCCCCCGCCCGCCTTCGCGCCTCACGATCCGGCCCTCGGCCGACGGTTCCACCCCCGGGCCCTGACAGAGCCTGTGGAATCCCCCCCCACCCCTCCGTGGGACGGGGAGGAGGGCTGGCCGCCGCTCCCCCAGGAGCAGGCCGGCTCCCGCCGCTCCCCCAAGAGCAGGCCGGCTCCCGCCGCTGGAAGGAGGCAGCCCGCCGACCGCCGGCGGGACGGGCGCGCTCCGTCGGCCGCCTCGCGTCCCCCCCCGAAAACCAGGCAAGGCTTTGCCTCGGCACGGCAGAATGGTCGGCAGAGGCCTGAGAGAGTGCTCCTTCGGGAGCGGGGGGGGCTCGGCTTGGCGGCCGGGGCCGGCCGACGAGCCCCTAGTTTGGCTTCGAGTTGACCCCAACCTTTTGTATTGCACAGCTCTTCCTCCCGTCCCCTCTCCAAAGGCCGGGTTAGACAAAACTCTTAATGCAACGTTTTTCTGTGTGGAAAAAATGATTCGGCTGCGCTTCATTTCAGACCGTAACTTCTGAAAAAGCGGAGGTTTCCATTCAAAAGCACGTTGAAAGTAAGCATTTTGAATTCTCAATGAAAATGGGCAGGTACCATTTGCTGTTTTAAGGATAGTTTGCAAAGAGCAGAAGTCGATTCAAAACTCTTTTTTCTGGCAAGTGACCAGCCTGTCGTGTTGGCCGCATACACAGCTGTAGTGTGTCTCAGGTTAAACAGTTTTACACTACAAGAAAATTCCATGCAGCCATGCAATTAAGAGCACCTGGTTTTCTTTGGTGTCTGCTGTTTCTAGTACTTCTGTTTCAAAGCTCTGGTGACTAACTATGCTTTTTGATGCTGTAGCATCAGTTTCTACAATTGGTCTTTTTGCCCATTTTCTCTAATCCTCATCAAATCTCGAGCAAGTGTTACCGGTTTGCTGTCAGCCGATGGGTCAGTGCTAGCACCGGGCTGAATCACAGGGCTCCTGCGTCCAGCGCAAGCGTCCCTCCTGAAGCGGCTGGAGTTGGACTCACCCTATAACGAGCGCTTGGAACAAATACTGATCCCTGCTGAAGGTTGATATTCATCTGCCTTTGTTTTCTGAATTGACCATTCTGTTGATTCCTTTTTTTACACTTTAATTAATTTTTAATTCAGAAAGTGAAGATTCTTACTAAAGAACCTAATGCAGAAGGACTTCGTTAGTCAGCATAGTGTATGAGGGAGATCTCTCTGAAAACAAATCCGAGCGGACAGAACATTGCAAACAACTGTTTGAATTCTTTCATCAAAGAAAATACCTTTGCAAGTTAAGACAGATCTCTGATAAGGCTTTCTGGCTTGCTTATCTCTCATCTCCCAAAATAGCTTAGCCCTTTTTGCTCCAGGCTGGTTTGCAAGGGAAGGTTGATTTCCTCCACCTTTGTGAAAATGCAGCAGCCTCTGAGAAGGCAAACATCTCGCTCGCCCCTCCCGTGAAGGCCGCAGGAGGTTACAACGAGCAAGAGTATTTTCCAGCATTCTTCACTGCTTGAGGAGGCAAAGGGAAAAAGCTATTCCCTCACTTTGCAACGGCAACACGTACCATCTCCGTGGTTACAAATCAATAAATGGCATTAAGCCTAGTATTTCAAGAGCTGTCAGAGGCATTTTGAAGG
The DNA here is from genome assembly GCF_900496995.4 of Aquila chrysaetos chrysaetos. NCBI lineage: Eukaryota > Metazoa > Chordata > Aves > Accipitriformes > Accipitridae > Aquila > Aquila chrysaetos. Next base: position 29,477,614 of record NC_044020.1, read on the forward strand.
CACAGCACATGCTGTCTTATGTGATCTTCTTTGGGTGATACTTTGAGTCTCTGCACGTTCGCGGTGTGGTACAACTACAGACATGGTGTTGCAGCGCAGTTATTTTTCAGCTGGATCAGTGGGGTGAGCAGACACGCTCCAAGCCTCCGAGATCACTGGCACAAAGCGGGTGTCTGGGTGTCAGGGGTGGGGGCACGAGCAGGACCATGCCTCCCGCTGGCAGTGACTCTCAGATGAAGCCCCTTGCAAAACAGCAATGAATAACACTCCTATTAAATCTGCTGTGCATCTATTCTGTGGTTTTGCCAGTGCCTCAGTGCCGAGTGATAAACATAGTGCGGTTTTTAATGCAGTTATCCTTACTACATTCTCACAAATGTTACTGTCTCATTTTATATAGTTTAAGTGACTCACCTTGGTTAATTGGGAGTGTTAATGACTTGTAGTGATCCAGATTTCAACTTCCTCTGGAAGTAATCTGGTTTTAGCAGCATGATGGTCCTTAGTCCCATTGCCTTAGTATCAGTGCTAGCTCACAGGCAGGGCCCTGAAATACAATAACAAGCCATGAACATCGCAGCCAATTTTTAATTTTTCTTTTTTTTTTTTTCCTAAACTTCAGCACCTTGTTGGGCCCAGGAAGTTTTCCTTTAGACCAAACCCACTCCCCAAAATACAGCAGCTGAAAGAGCCGAGGGATGTCCTTTCCAAAGGGCAATGATTTCACACCCAGGTTGTGCACAGCTTTCATTTCAGGACAGCTCAGAAAGTGGATTCTGTGAGTCGCTCTCTTTATTCCCAGATGGGTGTTAACCCCCGTTGTGGTTTAACCCCAGCCAGCAGCTAAGCACCACAAAGCCGGTCGCTCGCTCCCCTCCACCCAGTGGGATGGGGGAGAGAATCAGAAGGAAAAAGTAAAACTTGTGGGTTGAGATAAAGACAGTTTAATAGGACAGAAGGGAAGAAATAATAATGATGATAATAAAATACAATAATAATAAAAGAATTGGAATATACAAAACAAGTGATGCACAATGGAATTGCTCACCACTCGCTGACCGATGCCCAGTTAGTTCTCGAGCAGCGATCCCCTTGGGCCAACTCCCCCCAGTTTATATACTGGGCATGACGTCCCATGGTATGGAATACCCCTTTGGCCAGTTTCGGTCAGCTGCCCTGGCTGTGTCCCCTCCCAACTTCTTGTGCCCCTCCAGCCTTCTTGCTGGCTGGGCACGAGAAGCTGGAAAATCCTTGACTGAGGATAAACACCACTTAGCAACAACTGAAAACATCAGTGTGTTATCAACATTATTCTCATACTAAATCCAAAACGTAACACTATACCAGCTACAAGAAAGAAAATTAACTCTAGCCCAGCCAAAACCAGGACAACCCCAAAGCTGAGCCAGGTCAGGTCTCTGCTACCGGCTGTCCTGGCACAGTGGTGTCAGCCAGAGCTGTGATGAGATAAGGTCCTTTGAAGGCAGAGCTGTGCCAGCAAAAGCACCTTGTGCAGACGTAGGTATAAGCACAGAAAATGGCACTTTTGTCTGGGTAGCTTATTTCACTCGAGGAAGCTGGAATTCACTCTCTCAGCAAAAGCATGATTTTACTGTTAGAAGCTGCATCTACCTTGGAAATGGTTGCTCTTCTGACCAACTATTGTAGCTTTGCTATCAAAGCTGTCCTGGCTTTCAACTACCTGAAGTATCCTGACTGTTAAATACTCAACAGGGCAAATTATTTTAGCCAAAACCTCGAGCTTCAGTAGGACACTATTTTCAGTCCTGGGACAAAGCACTGCACAGTTTCTAGCTGTCAAATCAATAATTTAACCTTCCTCCTCATGTTTAAATTCCCCTCCAATCCCTTCCTAAAAAGGAGAGGAGGAGAGGAGAGATTCAGTGCCCAAAGGATCGACTTAATCCACAGCAGCTGAAGTAAAAAATGCCCCCAAACCATCCCCCCCCAAACAGTCAAACTTCTGACCTCAGCTGTCCCATCCCTGAGTCTTCCCGCAGCCAAGCTTTGGAAAACACTGTGAGAAAAGCCCCGCGCACTGAACCTACTGCCAAACCGATAGAAGGGATGCTGTCTTGGCTCTGCTGCACTGGCCAAACAGACCTGCTCAGGGCTGAAGTGCTTCACACAAGCAGTTTCTCTCTAGAGTTTCTAGTTGAAACCCCCCAGAAAGAAGGCGGCCGTTCAAGAAACGACCGATCTGCTCCTGTGCATGGGATTGTTTCAGGTGCCCCTAATCCTCTGAGGTGGGGTTACCTGCAGGCCTAAGAGTAATGGGGTGATACTGCAGCAGGAGGAGGCAAAGCACACATCACCTTTCCATTGGAGAATCTGCGATCTAGGGGTTAATAGTGAAATCCGTCTGTGAAGTCTTCCTGAAGGCTGGATAAAACTAAACCTCCCAGAAAGTGCTGGAGAGGAGATGCTATTTCACACTTGTGTTGTCCATGCTGTCTTTGATAAGGTGCTTGGTGTGGCTATCACCAGCCTATCGAGATGACCAGTCTTGTGTATTTTATCTGGAACCTTGTGCAATTAGCCCCTGAAAACCAAGAAAAAGCGAACTCAAGTTCTTTCTCAAGTGGGCAAGAAAGGTTCCCATAAAACCACACACCCATGAGGGTGAAAAAGTAATTAGCTGCAGGAACTTCTCCAGCCTGAACACTGAGATGAACGTCAGAGATGTGTCAGTGTGCATCTGGAAATCACAAAAAATAGTATTACTAAGGAGAAGATGCTGCACATTTTACGTAAAACATAAGCAAGAGAAAACCTCCTGGTACGAGCAGGAACCACAACAGGCTTGGCTGGAGAAATCCGTACATGTTGGCAATAGCGTAGCTGTTGAAAAGATTGGGTGCTTCAGGTGGGCTTTGTCTTCCCATTATTTTGAATGATAGCTGTCATTAAAAGCAGGAAAGGAGAGGTTACAGTTCAAAAGTTTTACATTCTTCAATTTCTGTAGGCCTACAAAACATTATTTTTCTCTCCCTGGAGGTCTCCCACTCACTAGTTTAGCTATAAGTGTACTTTAACTGGGCTGAAATCCTCATTAGGTTCATGCATATGCAATTTTCACAGCGTTCTCTCAATTTCTTTAGCAGCAGATAACTCTTGGACTTACACTCAGGAGCTGCTTTCTGGTATACTCAGTAAGGATGACTGCTTGATCAAGAGCTAGAGGGAAGCCCTTTGGGTTCTCAAAGTGTTTAGCTTCAGACACAGGAAAAAATATTCAACAACTTAGTGGTGTAAGAGTAGTCAGAAACTGGCGTATAGGTAGCGGCACTAACTTTTACTGGTAGACCTCGCAGTGGAATGTACCAAATAAGCACATCTCCACTGAAACACACACACGTGGCTTGCACAATGACCAGCCAGCAAGGCAAATACTCGGGTCTATGAAGTACTGCAAAATGTTATCAGAGAAAAGCAGGCATGGTGGATGCAGCAGGACAAAACAACCCTGCCAGAAACTCGGTTTGTAGCATCTGCCTAATCTGAAGGAGACTTTTCTTCTAGATGCAGCCAAAATCATCCCTTGTACAACTCACACTGTTAATCACGTCTGACCTCACCACTACCCTTTGTCTATGCCTGGCCGGTGATGACACCCTACACCCAAGCTTCTGTGCCCTCACCACTGGGATAACTCGCACTTTTCATTTCCCACTAATTCTGAGCTCATACTGCTCCAGTTTGCCTGGGACTGTTTACATACAGACACAGCGATGTCACCCTTTTGTTCCTTTCATAATGACTTTCCCATTCCCATTACCTGGGGAAATATGTGAATTTTTTCCTTAAGTTTTTCCTCAGTTTCTCAGATACTCACCCAGGCACATCTCTTGGTTCAGTTTGTTCTCGGCATCAACTTCTAGATTGCACTGCAATGAAAAACTGCCAGTGCTACTGAATGCAGTCTTTTTGCAGTTCTGCAGTTCTAGCAGGGCTCTCCAGCCGGTAAAGCACTAGTACAGCGATAAAGTGCCTTTCTTAAGAGAATCTCAAATACTGCATCCTACCGCATGGAAGTTATTCTCTCCACAGTGCCAATGAAGAAAACAAGGGATGAAAAGGGGAAGGGTGTATCTCAGTTCACACTGTAACACCGTAGAGTCTGCTGAGCCAACCTCTGAGCAAGGCGGTGCATTTGCACGATGCGGAGCAGCCGAAGAGCTGCCTTCGAGCCCTCCAGCCCCTCTGCCGCACAGCTGGCAAAAGCAGCCGCGCTGCGGTGCCAGCCCCACTTCCAGAGCCGCAGACATCTCTGCCCGGCACACTGTGGACGTAACCGCAGTGACTTACTCCAGATCGCACAACGAGTCAGTGTCAAAGCTAGCTCAGCCAGCTGGCTGCTAGGCTCAGGCTTTAACCGTCCTTCAGGAGAGGAAAGCAACGCCGGTTTAGACATTCCTTAATACGAGGGCCGCGGGCGAAGGCGACAGCATCCTGCCGAGACGAGAGCAGGAACTGCGTCTGCTTCCCATTTCCAAGAGCCCGAGATACGCGCGCCTTGTTTGTTCCTGGACTGACTTCTCTGGAAATGAGTTTTGCTGGTGACTCATCGAGGTGGGAAACAAGGCCAGGCTCCCAGGCTGAGTCACCCAGGCGCACGCCGGGTAGGAAGGCATGCTTTCAGGTGGCAAGCACCAAGCAAATTAATCACTTGAAATTACTAAAATTTTCTGCTCTAGAGAAACAAGAGGTGGCAAGCGAAATCTTAGGGGCTGACTAGGATAGTCACCAAGCTCCCTTACTGTATCAGTCAGCGTGATACTTGCCTTGCTCCAAGCAAACTGACAGACAACCATAAAACAGGGATTATTTTATTCTGAAAGAAAGAAGAGAAAAACCTGGAAAATACAGCTCAGAGGTAGCACAAGGAGATGGTGATCATCAATTTAGCTACTATCGGTTTTGGTCTCCCTCCCTCTCTCTCCAGAGATTTTACACCTTAGGAATGAGGAGAATAAAGCTTTCATTTATGGAAGATACTTATTTTTTAGGTTAGAAAAAACATCAAAATGATCTGTATTCTCCACATCACTTGTGAGCCCTGTCTTTTTGTGTTAAGGATAAGTAGAAGAGGAGACAAAGGGATTTTAAGAGGGGAGTAAGTCGTGTCTGAGTTAGTATGGCTGATAGGAACAGTTTATAAATAGAACTTCACTAAACCTAAAGAATTAAAAATATTTACATTATTTATCTAAAACCAAACAATACAAGGACCATTCATGAGACAAGCAATGGGGAAAAAATTAAAATCACACTTCTGCATTCTTGTCCGGAGGTGTGCAGGATGAACTGAATTTCAGTTATCTGCTGCTTAACAGGAGAAATAGTTGCCTCTTCCCATTACAAAAGTGTCTGAATATTTTACTGAAGTTATTACACAGACAATTTGAATCTCGATGTCAAAATGCTTTTTCAGATTGCATTTATTCAACAATGTCTCTGTTAAAGCTGGTTAAATGTTTTAACTTCCATCCCAGACAAAGTGTTGATTTTGCCATTTTGAGAGAAACAGAGCAATGCATTTGGGATGAAGAGATGAGTATTTAGGATTTTCATTAAATGAAATATTCCAAGAACGGCAGCTGAGCAAATTAATAGGAAAATCAGAATATAAATATTGAGCTATTTCATGGGAACGCACGAATGTTCATCCACCTGGATGAACCAGAGCAGTGCTGACCAAGCGAGGAGGTGAAGGCTGGGATGGATGCACAGTGGCAAAACCAAACAGCACAGAAGTACTGCCAGGCTGCAGGGTCACTCTGTCTTGTTGAGCTGTACCTTCTGCATTCATTTCAGGTATGCCGCTACCACCACGGGTCCTTCACAGGGAGAAGATGGACAGGCTAGATGCAACACAGGTTGCAGAAGTGAGCGGGCTTGTGAACGATGAAAGCTTAAACGTGCAAAAGAAAAAGCAAGGCATAGAAAGCAGGCGAGCATAACAAAACAACAACAACAGAAGGGTGGATAAGTAAATGTGCATCTCAGATGAGATTAACTATACTCTGAGTCTAATCTTGCTGAAGATGGACGGCACACCTCCTCTAGCAGCTTGGCTTCATGAAAATACCTGCGGCTGTCATGTCTCGTTGGCTAAAGGCCATTGTGCAAAATGATTTTACTAGCCCTATCAGCTCAATAATGCACAATTTGCTAATGCACAGGCACGAGGGCCGGGATCCTGCATCGGCGGTCCTGTTGTGGCAGTTTTGTCTTTGTGCCAAAAACTTCTGAGAACATCTTTAAAGAGACAGTTCTCCTTTAATTCAGGTAACCTTGCGCCATGCACTGCAGGTTTCATCAAGACCTCCAAGAGCTGAAGAACTGTTTTCAGGGAGAACAGCTATGTCCATCTTCTATAAAAACGTCTTCGGTTCCTAAAAATAAATATTTTATCTTAAAAAGGTTCTTAAAGAAAGTTTCAAGCTTAAGTGATCAAAGTTATTGTCATTTCTTCTTAACATCTGTGGCTACTTCTTCTAATCCTGGGTTCAGTAAAGAACTATTCAAGCATTTCCAAATAACTTACTGTCCAGTTCCCCTTACTCAGATGGCTTCTTGTATAACCGCACACAGCACTACTATGTTTGTACATAAACTGCCTTAAAATTCAAACAAAAATGTCAAGAAGTTCAGATATGAGGTCTTTTATTCATATACAAAACATGTGCAAGGAACATTCAAAAGAACTCTCAATCCATCTTAGGCATCTGACGAATGATGTTTTCACATTTAAGATAAAACAGGAGTCAGAAGTAACCATTATCTTTTGGCAAGGGTTTTGCAAACATAAATGTCCGCCTTAATCTTTAGAAATCAGGACTTTAGACTGCATGACATTTTAAAATCTTGTTTTCTTTTGAAGTATATGCATATACTTTTACATATACATAAGTAAACACTTAGGCTGGATTCATTAATAATTCAATAGTCTACTTAAGACATAAGCCTATTTAAAATAAAGCGTGAAATTCTTACAGTGGGTATTAAAACATAAGTTTAATACTTTTTTTTTTTTAAATGAATGAAATAAAATTCAAGGTGAAAACCATAAATGTTTGCTGTTAAAGTTTTAGAGAACATAAAATCACCAAACTAATGGAATTACCATCTGGAACAAGGATTGGCTGAACTGAACGAGCTTTTGATAAAAGTGATTTTTCTACATGTGCAGAAAGAATATTGGAGCTGAACAAGTTGAATAATCTGAAACAGATATAGCAATAAGTTCAAAGCCAAGAAATGAACTGGGAACTAAACACCAAAAAGCTTGTGTTCCTTGCTTAGCTGTGAATAAAAGCAAGGACTGAAAGCAGCACCTCTCTTCATGCTTATGTTTTGAGGGACACTGTGATCAGGAGCAAGCACTTCGATTCACTAGCTGCAAACGATCCTTCTAAATCAGTTATGTTTTAATGAAAAATATACCACGATGAGCTTTGCATGGTTTCTTCTGTGGACAGCATGCTTGTAATGGTGGTTAGTTAAAAATACTGAAGGAGAGAGGGTTTTTGAACAGTGCGTGTGCCCTGAGAACCGAGCCATGAACCAAGCCAGATGCCGGCACCCACCCCGGCTGCTCAGAAGCAGTGGGCTTCCACCCCTGCACACAGGTGCTGCAGGGGTAAAACACTGACATGTAAATACTCCGTTTTCTCATTCTTGCATGTGAGATGGGTACATATTTTTTTTTTTTTGGCCTCCTTTGGCCCAGGCTTAGCTTGATTTGCTGTGCGCTGGTGAGGGCAGGCTGGCTTCTCTTTGCTTACCTCTTACAGCCCAGACTTATTTTTAGTCTCAGGACCCATACCTGTGTAAGTAATAGCACCTTTGTTAGGGGAGAACGATACATATGACATAGATAAGTGATACATACGCTCTTAAAAGATGTTTCTGAACAATACGCTGAATTCACAGCAATGGGTTTTCCACAGCAGCAGGTGACCCCTCAGAGAGACGGGGAAGGGGCCGTACCGCACAGTCAGTCACATCCTCCAGAGCTGGGATGGCAGAGAGTGAATTAACGAAACGCGCCGTCACAACGCACAGGGGTGGCTCCGGAGCACCACTGCTTTGCCAGGGGCTGGCCACGCCACCTCCCTGCCCGCCCCGCCTCGAGGGGCTCACTGGCCACCGCGCCAGACAAGCCTCCACCAAATAAACAATGCAAACCAAAACTTTCCACTCGAGCAAGCCGGAAAATTAATTTAAGGAGCAGCCTAAAGCTCCCGAGACACCCCCAGCCCCAAGGGGGGATTTGTGAGCCAGGACAGAAGGGATGGAGCCGGGCGCGCGGCCGGGGCTGAGGGTGGCACCAAGACGGCGCCCCAGCCCGTGGGAACACGCTGGGGTGGATGAGACCTGCTGGTGCTCCTGGGGTGGCCGCAGGCGGGGGGTTTGGCCTCGCGTGGCTGGGGTAGGGACCCCGCCAGCCCACCGGAGCAAGCTCACGGCAAAAGCGTGGCTTGGGGGCACCTCTCGGCCCCCACGGTTCAGCAGGCGATGGCGGTCGAACAAGCTCTTCCGTGCCACCCCCCCTGCAGACGCCCAGGCCCAGGTCCTGCCACGGCGGCCGGCCTCTTGTCTTCAGCTGCCCCCCGGGCTGGCCGGGGACGGGACGGGACGGGACGGGACGGACACACGCGGCCGCCCTCCTGCCCTGCGCCTGTCTCGCAGCGCTGCGGCGGCACTGGCAGCGGACGCAAGGCAGCCGCTGGCCGCGTGGCTTTGAACGGGGCTGAGCGAGGTCTCGGCGGGCGGCTGTTTCGGGGGCCCTGGTCTGCCTAAGGTCTGCCGCAGGCACCTACCCGGGGGGTTTGTATCGCCCGGGCCACGACGCCTTTCCCCTGGGGCAGCGCTGCTGCTGCCTTACTGGCAGGGCCGAGCAAAAGCGAGCAGCTTAGGCGAGGCTTTTGCCAAGGTCAGACGTCAGCGGCAGAAGCCAGCAGCTCTGCCCTCCCGTCCTCCGGCCCAGCACCACAGACCACCCCCCCCGCCACCTCGCGTGCTGGAAGGACGTTGTTTGGCATTTCATCGTGAACCCCTGCTAACAAACTCATTATGAGGAAGTTACTGCAAAATTTTTCAAACTGAACCTGCCCCCTCCTGCGAACGCAGGAGATCACAGGGAACGTTTTGGTAACGCAGGACAGAAACTGTGCTGCATTTCTTTTGATAAAGTATGATGGAAAAAAAGACTTAAAAATCGCAGGCCTTTCATGTCCTCTATCGTCATTCAGCCCACAGGATCCCTATCGGCTACAGTAATCAGTTTGGGCTGTCAGGTACCAAAGCTGCATTAAGTATGTGGTGGTATTTTTAAATTAAACAGATCTTATTTTACATATAGAAGGACATTAAGGCAAGCTGCACTCCTGCTTTTCATAAAAATTATGCAGCTGATTGCTCCTGCATTAACTGGGAAACACACATCAAAGGAGAACTAGGAGACTGACACGGGCCCCCAGTGACTTCAACCAAAATGAGTTTCAGGCAGTTTCAAAAAATTTGTCTCATCCAACCCAAATGTAGCCACGGCATTTCCAAAAGAGGGTCATCGGAAGCGAGTTCTCACTCTGCTTAGAGCTCATGTCCCCTCTCCTGCCTTGGGCCTCAAGATTGATTTAATCTGGAATTTGCTTTCAGTGGGGAAACACTTAGCCCAAGCGTTGTGCCAGTAACTTTTGGAGTTTCACAGGGGGAAATAATCTCTGTAAATAATGATTTGAACTTCCAGCATCAATAAAGTATTATTGTGAAAATGGCTGAATGAGACTCCACAGGCTATTGCTATGGGGAGGACAAGAATGAGAGGAGGTAGTCTGGGAGGAAACAAAGGGGGAGGACAAGCGCAGTACGCATCCAAACTGGGAGATGTGCTCACGTGCACTTCAGCTGGACATGCACCGTTTCTAGTGACTCCAACGCTATGGGAAAAGTTTGCTTCTGCGTCCCACTGTCCCACACAGTGCCTGGGCCGGGGGCAGCAGCTCCTCCAGCAAGGCAGTATAAGGAGGAGGACTGAGGAGGCAAGGACAGTGTCACTTTGAACACAAACCAGAAATGAATCTCAGGAAGAAGAGATGCCAGAACACACAACTGCAGTGTCCAGTTGTATTACCCTTGTCTTTCTCCTCCATCCCTTGCTGTAACCTGTCATAGATACTTACCTTCTGTTTGAAACTACATAAGCAGCTTCTGGAGGTGAGAACCTGTAATGTAACTGCAGGACAGCACAGAGCTGTGCCTCCATCTTTGTGAGGTATATACCATGATAGCACAGGAGGAGCAAATGCATCTCTTTGGCAGCTGAAATTTGCATCTGCACTATGTTCAGTGAGGGTTGGTATCATTTATTTGTTGGTGCCCTACAGCAGGTCTGCCTATCTGCTTGAATGCTCCCACTTCATGAAAAAAGCCCCTCCAGCTTTTAAGACAAGCTCTGCAGCTTGCAGGAGGGAGAAACGTCAAAACAGCACAGAATGATATTTAAAGCAAAGCATTACCCGCCAGAGCAGGCAGATCTGGAGGGGATGTTTCTGAACCTAAGCTAGCACAAACTTTGTTTGTCATAATGTTTTGCTGCATGTGCATTGGTGCACTCGCTGGGAACTTACCTGGCTCCGTGGCCATCCGTATCTGTCAGTTAAATCAAAGGTTCCCCATGGTGACATATCAGGCCAGATGCTGAGAAAGACAGTGCCATTACCGCGATTTTGTGTGGCGATGCATGCTGGGGAGGAGGCGCGTTACCCAGGGAGGATCCCCCCTTGAGCCGTTGGGGTTCCTCACGCATTCCTGGCCTCTGCTACGCACACAAGATAGCGAATCATCTGTTCCCATCTGCTTTCTAGTAATTGGGACCAACATTTTGCAGAATTTCAGAGAAACCTAAACGCTTTTTCTGGCTTAATCTGAGTGCTGTCTCTGTGATGGGAACATTCTGGGCGACTCTTTCAGCGCGTAGCGGGTTTGTGTGGCAAGGTTTTGGTAGTGGGGGGGCTGCAGGGGTGGCTTCTGTGAGAAGCTGCTAGAAGCTTCCCCCATGTCCGACAGAGCCAACACCAGCCAGCTCCAAGACGGACCCGCCGCCGGCCAAAGCCGAGCCCATCAGCGACAACGGTAGCGCTCCTAGGATAACAGATCTAAGGGGAAAAAAGCCCTAGGCATTCTGCAGCTGGAGAGAGGAGTGAGAGTATGTGAGAGAAACAACCCTGCAGACCCCCAGGCCAGTGAAGGAGGGGGAGGAGGTGCTGCCGGTGCTGGAGCAGAGATTCCCCTGCAGCCCGTGGTGATGAAGACTGTGGTGAGGCAGGCTGTCCCCCTGCAGCCCAGGGAGGTCCACGGTGGAGCAGATCTCCACCTGCAGCCCAGGGAGGACCCCACACCGGAGCAGGTGGATGCCCGAAGGAGGCTGGGACCCTGTGGGAAGCCTGTGCTGGAGCAGTCCGTTCCTGAAGGACTGCAGCCCATGGAAGGGACCCACGCTGGAGCAGTTTGTGAAGAACTGCAGCCTGTGGGAAGGACCCACATTGGAGAAGTTCATGGAGAACTGTCTCCCGTGGGAGGAACCCCACGCTGGAGCAGGGCACGAGTGAGGAGTCCTCCGCCTGAGGAGGAAGGAGCGGCAGAGACAACGTGCGATGAACTGAACATAACCCCCATTCCCCGTCCCACTGCGCCACTGGTGGGAGGAGGTAAAGAAAAATTGGGAGTGAAGTTGAGCCTGGGAAGAAGGGAGGGGTAAGGGGAAGGTGTTTTTAAGATTTGGTTTTATTTCTCATTACCCTACTCTGATTTGATTGGTAATAAATTAAACTAATTTCCCCAAGCCGAGTCTGTTTTGCCTGTGATGGTATTTGGCAAGTGATCTCTCTCTGTCCTTATCTCAACCCATGAGCCTTTTGTTATATTTTCTCTCCTCTGTCCAGCTGAGGAGGTGAGTGATAGAGTGGCTTTGGGGGGCACCTGGCGTACAGCCAGGGTCAACCCACCACACAGCAACAGCACTGCTCAGATCAGTAACTGGCAGTAAACATGGCACTGAGAGCCCTGACTTCGGGAATCTCATTTAACTAAAGGAGGGATTTCTTTTATAGAATCCCTTAATCCTAGATACATCTCAAAGTAGCTGACTTGGCCACAATATCTGATGATGAGGAATGGATCAAGGTCAGGTGCAAAACAGAGGTTAGCTACATCCGATAGAGAGAAGCGTGTAGATTCAGGTACTGTTACACATAGCCTCCTCTTAGAGATTTCAAACCTCTCTCAGTCTTAGGGAATAACATCAGTTTACACTCTGCACGCTGCAGGGAACGTGCTAAAGTTACCTAAGGGAACAGTTACAAGTACAAACCCAGCAATCCCCCAGGTAAACCTGCAATTCCCACACAGCATGTTTTGGCCACACAATTCTTTTCAGTGAGACACTGAAGTCTCTGTAGTCTGTATTAAAGTGTGGGGATAGCAAATCTACAGCTGCCATTAGCACTGTGCTGCACTGCAGAATTACGTCTTCTGTGCATCATTACTCAGGGTTGAATATTCAGCTATAGAGAAGACAGCTGGGTGGGCTATTGTGAGACAGGAAATACTATAGATAGCAGCACAGCACCGGATTCACTTTTAGCACAAAGCTCATCTTCACATGCCATTTTCTCCAAAACCTTAAAAAAGTCAAGTCACAGTAAGAACTCAGACTTACCGTCAATCTGGTGAGATTTAAATACAAACAGCGATTGCCATAACAGAAGCGTAGGGCTAATGCGCGCACAAGTTCTTACTGTCTTCAGACAATCACAGATCAGCTCCATATGCTGGTTTTCTAGTCAACAGCTGTGTCCCAGCTATTGATTACATTTTAATTAATCAAGCTGAAAAATGGTGTTGCTGCTTGCAAGTGCAGCTTCTCATACGCAACTCAAGTTTGGTTCACCATGCTTATTCTGCTTTTCAAGAAGAGCTACCAACAAAACCATGACTTTAAGGCTGCAGCAGCATTCCTTAACAGGCAAGGAGAGCCAACTGCAGGAGACAAGACTTCTCAAGGTCTTGAAGTCCAGCCACTCCAGTGTTCTCTGACACTCCTCTTCTTGGTTTTAACCTAATGGTACACTAATTCATTAACAAATTGGCAAGAACTTTCCATCCATACCTGAGCTACAGTACAAGCTACAACACTGATTTCCTTATATTGGTATGGCATTAGCTATCTACTCTATACATTGTTCAGAAATGCAGCCTTAGCTTGACAATAATTACATTTGGCAATTATTAACTCTCCATATGCGCTGCCTTCTGTCCTAGTTTCAGCTGGGATAGAGTTGACTGTCTTCCTAGTAGCTGGTACGGTGCTATGTTTTGAGTTCAGTATGTGAAGAATGTTGGTAACACTGATGTTTTCAGTTGTTGCTAAGTAGTGTTTAGACTAATGTCAAGGATTTTTCAGCTTCTCATGCCCAGCCAGCGAGAAAGCTGGAGGGGCACAAGAAGTTGGCACAGGACACAGCCAGGGCACCTGACCCAAACTGGCCAACAGGGTATTCCATACCGTGGGACGTCCCATCTAGTATAGGAACTGGGGAGTGGGGGCGGGGAATCGCTGCTCGGGGACTAGCAGGGTGCCGGTCGGCAGGTGGTGAGCAATTGCACTGCGCATCATATGTACATTCCAATCCTTTTATTATTGCTGTTGTCATTTTATTAGTGTTATCATTATCATTATTAGTTTCTTCTTTTCTGTTCTATTAAACCGTTCTTATCTCAACCCACGAGTTTTACTTCTTTTCCCGATTTTCTCCCCCATCCCACTGGGTGGGGGGGAGCAAGTGAGCGGCTGTGTGGTGCTTAGTTGCTGGCTGGGGTTAAACCACAACACCTTCCCAGGTAGGTGAGTATCACTAATGCATGGTGTCCCTCTGCTTTGTGCACTTTTATGATTGTTCTTACTGTAACAGTAAAACAATTATTCTCAGAAAAAGGCCTTTGAACTGTGGAGTACTTTGAGCCTTGTTTTCACAGGTGGGAAACAAAGACAATGGTATTAAGTGAAGTCCAAAGGTCACACACATTGCCTGTACCAGAGCAGCAAAACTAGACACAGAGAATCCAAGCATCAGGTTAGTTGTTTAAAATGCACAGTTGTTGAACTTGGTATCCTTGTATATGTGATGTAAGGTAGAATAAAAATAGCAATGGAAGAGCTCCCTTCTATTTTCCTTCTCTTTCTTGGGTTTACAAAAATGTCCGCATCAACACGCATCTTTGAACGCAACTGCGTTTAAAGAGCCTGCCCTAGCTCCTTGTGAGGTTGAAGAAAAACTCTCAGTAGCCATCGTGAAGGCAAGTGAAGTTGTAGACACTGATGTTAAAGCACCGGAGTCCATCCATCTCCCCAGACACTGCCAAGAAGCAAAGCTACCGGTTCACTTGTGCCCTTTACCCAAAACCATGGGATTTTATGAGCAATAAAGTTTCGCACGGCTGACGGTCTCAGCCTTATCACACCAATGAAAATAGCAAGTAGGTTTTTGACTTTGGCTCTAGGATCCTGACTAGCTTTGAAATAAAACTCTGAGGGACCATAGTCCCAAGAGTCTTCCTAGCTTGTTTTGTCTCAGCTCAACATTTTCTCTTTCCTGCCTGCTCTCATAAGCCCCAGTTGCAGGGATCACCCTTTACCTGAAGGCTCTCAGAACTGGTAATTGCAAACATCTCTCATCTGCATAACACCCTTTGACTACAAACCTACTAAATTAATGAGGATTAAAAACTGTGAGTACGGCCACCCCAGTATCGGAGGCACAAGCATTTACATAGTACAAAACAAATACAATCACAACTGGTGCTGTGGTAGAACCTGGGTTTGCAAACTAAGCAGAGCAGTCAAGGAAACTGAAGGTGAATTTGACGCATCCTCTTAGGCTGAGGGAAGTATCTCTGCATCCAAGTTGAGGTGTGTTGAGAGAGAGCACAGCATGAAAAAAAATCGATGGTCTCGGATCTCTGAGCATGGCCTTGGGACAAAGGCATTTGATGTCTAAATCCCAGTTTCTGCTTCTGTAAAAAGACTAACATGTAGGTTCAGGGGGTAATGTCTGAAGTTGCACAGTGTCTAAATGTACACAAACCTATACCTACAAATACCTATGCTAGTTTACATTGTGCCAGTCTCTGGAGCAGAAAAACTTCATTGGTAACATTATCAATCCAGGTTATTTTAGCATTAGTAAAAGACTAAGAAAAAAGACCTCCTCTTCCAAAACTACAGGTAAAAAACCCACAGCAATAGGCTTTGGTGAGCTCCAAACAGCAGTAACACCCATGGTATCCCAGCAGGGTTTCAGATTGGATGGTCCAATTCCTCTTCTCAGCATTAAACTCATTTAAGTGATGCAATTCTGCCACAGTACTGACAAATAGCCCCAAATGAAAACCCAGATAATGAGATTCTGTAGATTAAGTTAATCTCACTCCAGGTTTCCCATTATGAAGACTAGGTAAAAACCTATTTGAATCCCCCTTATTTCAGAAGGCAGATGAGGTGAGACACAGCTCTGAGTTACCTCTGCTACCACATACAGTGAGACTGGGGGTAGCGCATAACACTCAAACATTAAAGTGTCAGTCTTGTTAAGTATGTCTCTGTTTTAATTTACACTTGTCTTTACACCAAAACTTATTATATATGGAAAAACCCAGGTATGTGCAATTGACTGAAGAACAGATATTTTTGAAGAAGCATGAGAGGGTTACGCCTTCCCTTCTCATGAAGTGCAGCCAGAGACAGCACCTTGCTCCATTACACACTTTGAAAATATAAGCCAAGTGAGAGTACTAAACTCACTCCTTTTCCAAAGAAAGGCTTAAAGAGAAGAGCATACGTAGTGAGGCCAGCTGGGCGACTCAAATCCCAACCAACAATTAGTCTTAATTTTCCTTACAATTCAGGAGTATGTAAAGATCTCACCTATTTGGAAAAAAAAAAACCAAACAACTTCAGCAGTGAATGATCAGTTTTCACCTTGAGCTAGATTACAAGTAATGTGGTCATTTCAGGAGAGACTCATTCATTCTAGTGAACAGAAGTATACTCCCTTCCTCAGTCTCCTTCTGGCCCCACAAATCTTTCCCTTATTCCTGTACAGTGGCATGAATTTCAACAGGCAGGACTGGAAAACATTTTCATTTCAGTTTATAGGCTTTGGGAAAGTAAGTTAATTGCTAAAAATACACAGCAATCGTAAGAATAGCTATAACATTTGAGAACTGATAGGCAAAGTTAAAAATCTGGGAGTGGCATCCCAAGTTTACAAAAAGGAAGTCACATCTGCTTAGTAAAGTTTGCAGCTATTTCTGTATGGCTTTGCTTAAGCTAAATGAAGGCTGAATTCACATGTTTATCCTGGCTTTGCTCTTCAGCAAAGTTTCCTATTTCCACAGTAGAAGCCCTGCTCAGCCTGTCATTAACATTTGTCCTGAAGTTTCAGCAAACAGCCCTTGAACTCCAAAGTGTTGTCTCTAACAAATCATCAAGTTCTTTCTGCATCAGTGTTTATTGAAATACATTCTCAAGAAAATGCTGTTAATACTTTTTCTAATGTTAATGATCCTGTGAGTTTCTTTGAGAAATATTTTGACTGAAATTGCTGCACTAAAAATCAAATTAGGTTTAAAATTGAGGTGCAGGTATTTAATTTTTAACTACAATTTTACAAATATCTCAATATAATTTTGATGCTGTCAACCTTTGCTAAAAAGTTCTTTGGTTTTGTTTGTGTGGTTGTTTTTTTTGTCTGTGACTCCACCCATTTTTCTTATTTTCTTTTTTACTTCCAGTGCAGAATTACTGTGCTGCCACAAGCTTTCACTTAACCACCAACCAAAGCAGCGATTTAAGCTGTGGAGTTTAATTCCACCTTGTACACTCCAAGTGCAAATAATTATTTGAACATGTGGCTAATTCTAAATAGAGCTAGTCAAGTGAATAAAGCTACTTGCATTAAAATATCTGTGCGATTAAGCTTTTAGGCTATGTTTACACCATGCTGAGTAGTGCTGTGTAGAGATACCCAAGCTGGATCTGGAGGTAGATGGTGGAAGACAAGCCTATTAGGTTAGACCTACAGGCTTTGCTATCATAACTACCTTATTTCTAGGATTCACTGGTGTGCTGATGGTGCTGTGCTGTGCCATATACAAAACAACCTGTTCAGAACTAGCCCTGGACTTTCTCAAGACGGTACTGCACAGCATTATCACATCATTAGTAGTATCAGTAAAGCAGGGATCCTTCTGCAGGAAAATGCTCCATCATTTTAAAAAAAAAAAAAACAAACCACCAGCATCCTTTCATACACAGCAGATATTTTTAAAGCACTTGTTTAAAACCAATTATTGGTCATACTATTTCCAGCTCAAATTAAACGTGTATAATCAATTTTAGGCCAGTATTTAAAAACTAAAGCTCATAAAATGAACATCATATTATGTAGAACTCCTCCTGAACAGCTACCAAGGACTGCAGTTTTTTAACCGAGGATTAAATTTAGCCATCATGAAAGAGAGTAATGATAATAAACATCATTATGACTCTACAACAATTTACACCTTTTGCAAAATCTTTTATATTAATTTTAAAATGTGAAGTGGACATCTGCATATCTTAGCTAGAATACGACTTGTATTTCCGCTGAGATGCTGAAACACAATTTAAAAACTATTCAAAGACATAATTCCCTGAGATCACAGAAACACACTGCATCCTCAGTAGAAATACTAAAGAACCTTTTTGTTGTTATTTTTATCTATGAAGTAAATTATGTGAAATGTGAACTAATTTCATTGTTTTGACACAAACATCTTGCCAAAATGCTGGTTTTGAATATAACTTGTTTTCCATGTCATTAACTGTGGCACTAACCTTGAGTGCAGTACATGAGCATTGCTGCATGGGGTTCTTTTGGTTCTTAGCTATCAACAGCTATATATGACTTAAATTTATCAGTTCCTGAAAAGTTACATTTAGAAGGTTTGGTCTTATTAAAAGATGCATTATTATAAAGCAACAAAGCAAATTCTGCTATGATGATCTCATCTGCAGCCTACGTGAATTAAATAAACATTGATTTGCGTATCTAAATGCCCATACATCTATCCAATGTTAACTGCAGAGAAAGAACAGAAAAAATACAGCCTGTCTGTAGAGGATTTATACCCAGCCCATTTTTCTACTTTGAACTTCAATTTTAAGAGTCACCTTGCAATTATTCTTAATATTGATCTTGGCCATGCTGAAGCTAAAGGCAAAGAATCTTAGCGATTGTTGTGGAGTCAAGTTTGCACTCAGTTTTTGCTAGTTAAATCAATTACAAGTTAAAGTCCACTTGGGACTTATTAATAAGTCCTATAAATTCTAGTCTGCATTCTCAGTGAAACTTAACTTTCAGAAGAAACAAAACTGCAAAGAGCTAAAAGCTCATTCTCCATTACAGCTATATGAAGGGTTGGAAGAAGTTTCCCAAGTTGTTTAATGGCAAGGAAGGGCTTAACCATCCATTGGCATACATAAGGTTACACTGGGCATTTCACTGAATTACAGATAGAAGAGCCCATAAATTTCCTTGCATATCAGTGACCAAATGAAAATACCTATGAAAGTCTGATCACTTAGGAGGAAAAGACAATCTGGTCATCCCATACAGTATGGGCCTAATTCCCACATCAGTAACCAGAGTTATTTCTTGACATACAATGGACTGAATTAGGACTACTGGAACAAGTTAGTTCTGTCCAATGAAAAGCTTCCCACCATAAAAATGTAAATTACTGGACTCTAAGTTACACCTTCCAAATTTCTTTTTCCAAAAATACCTGAACAACTTTGACACTGTATTTGAGTGGGACAGTCATCAAGACTGCAAATGTCTCAAATCCAAATTTTGAAAGCCTTATTCCCTACTACCGTGTCTTAATGCCTTAGCTTGATTAAAGCAAGGTACCAAAACCAGGCTGAAAGCAGCAAGATGAGGAGTTAGAAATGGTAACTGGTAGTCCTTCTAAAAAGGATCATGTTCGCTAACACAAACAAGCTGTTCCAACAGTGCAAGTTCCACTCAGCACTGTGCCCAGCTCCTTCCAGACTGATAAGGTGAAGTTTAACATTCTGTTTAGATAATCCATTGAAACCTAAAATCAACAATTTTGAAATGGGTTTGATTATTCAGTGACTGCCTGAAAAGGCAGCAGCTGCATACTGGCCTAAGCAGGAAAATAATCTACTTGAAAATATTTTCTCCTCAGACTGCTATCAGTAATCCTCTTCACCGTTTTTAAAGTTACTAACCCTTATGCTTATCGCCAAATCTGAAACACCATTAAAACGATCATGATAAGAAAGCTTACCAGAATCAGTAACTTGGTTTAAATACAGCAAAAATAGAGATAGAAAAGAACAAACAATCCAGCCCCCTTTGCTTTATTACAAAGGAACTGACGGAGCACCATGCCACACCCCCACTCATAAAAGCATTGTGCTTGCAGCATGGTATATAGATTTGCATTTTAGATTATTTATATAAGTAGTTGTCCTGACTATCACCCTCTCTCTCTCTCTTTTTTGTTTTTTTAAATGTGTATTTTTCCTGCAACTGTATCTGGAGTTTCACTCCATTTGATCTTTCTGTTTATCTGCAAACTCCCACAACATTGGAGCATTTCCCATGGCTTTCTACCAAAGCAACTGTAAGAACTCTGGAATAATGACCTCTGATTTCTGAGATACACAACGCATGTTTTAATACTGGAAACTACAAGTTCCTTACAGAACTTGGATACAAAATGCCCCCAAGAGTTAAAACATACCACAGGAAACTAAATACATGTTTTGCTTTTTTTTGAAAAGACAATCTAGGAGCAGGCTGTAAATTACTGTAATAAACCACAACCAAGACAGCTCTGAAAAACTGTATGATATAAAAAGTTTTAAAGCTCGGGGTTCATAAAGGGGGACCATCACAAAAACCTAAGTAGTCATGAGTAGTACAGAGGCAGAAGATAAGAAACAACTGTTTGCGGTCTCTTCCAGTACCAGAAGCAGCGATCCACAAATGAAGTAGTAATCTGCAAATGAAGCTAGCAGGAACGAAACAAAGAAAAGTGGCTTTTCCTGCAGTAGGGAGGAGGCCCGTGGCGCTCCCTATCAGAATCTGCAGATATAAGTAGCTTCCATGGGCTCAATGGAGGGATGGTCAAACAGACACACTTGGAGTCGACATCCCTTAGGGTTTACCAAATGGACAAACCAAATCAAGCTCAGGAAATCCCCCAAGCTGAAAGGAGCTGATGCAGCTGCTGTGCTTATCCTGCTCTTAACTTTTTCTTTAGGAGTCAGCTCATGTCCATGGCTGCCCACAGCAGAATGGGCAGTCTTAAACACCGTGGCTAGTCTTAACGTTCCGTGCAGAATGAAGTGCAACCAGTCCGGAGCTCTTCAAAACAAGTGTGTAAGAGCTGATTGCATCTTGCTGAAATAACACTAAGTTCACCTGCCCGGTTTTTTGTTTTGTGTTGGTTTTTCAAAAGAGATTTACCATCTCTTCAGTGATAAAAAAACCATTATCTGATACTGCAACTATATTTGCAGAAAAAAATAAAGTATTCTTAAAGACCTGGCAAATCAAATGTGTATAAAGTATAAGGGATTAAGAAACTAATTTACTTATCTTAATTTGACACGACAAAGTCTAAGGATGGAACCACT
The DNA here is from genome assembly GCF_900496995.4 of Aquila chrysaetos chrysaetos. Classification (NCBI taxonomy): domain Eukaryota; kingdom Metazoa; phylum Chordata; class Aves; order Accipitriformes; family Accipitridae; genus Aquila; species Aquila chrysaetos. The sequence goes on from NC_044020.1 coordinate 29,498,417, forward strand.
CCTGCCGAAGAATTTTTATCAACTCATCTTAAATTATTTCATCTAAATACAAAAGCCCCGGTAATAGTCTTCTCTATGATATAGCCCTATCTGTAAGATTTATGAAAGAAGTAATCTTTGAAGTCAGATTTGTTAAAAGCATTGCATATTACCTGAGATACTGTATAGTTCAAAGTTCTTCTGCTCACCTTACAGTCCCTTCTAGAAACACACCGATATACTTCATTGTTTCAAGAGAGTCCATTAATTATGTTACTTTCTCTCGTTGTGCCAAAGTTCCCTCAGTTTTGTAGGACAGATTACTGATGTCAGGTCATATACACTCGGGATCTGCAAATGCCAAGGAAGAAAACTCACCACCCAGACAGGGCCAGCATTGAGGGAGCAACAACCAAGGAAGATCTTTCCCACAAAATTTTATGATTTCCAAAGACTGCGTGTTTATTTCTAGAGGTTTTGACATGAAGAGTACAAATGAAGAATAAGAAGTTATGTGTAGTAACTGCCCATATACATGAACTTATAAATCAGGTATGCTGAGGTACTTTATTACCTTTTCTCTTCTATTTAACCCAAGGTAAAAGCACTTCACAGAAGCTGACACATAATATACACAGCTCTCTGGGCCCTTAATTTTTTGTTTGTTGGTTGGTTGGTTGGGGTTTTTTTTTATTCCACAAAGTAGTAGGCTGCTATAGCTTGGCAGCAGTTCCACAGGACCACAGGATCTGCACCAGTAAAACTGGCTACTTCTGAAGGACGTGAGATTTTTTGATACGTCTCAAGGAGCCTGTCTTTTCCTCACCAAGAAGATACAAAGCTTCTGAAAGCAATTAAGCCAGGAAAAACCCAGAAAATTTAGCCATGAGAGCCATCTGTCACAGTAAAGGGGAGCTATCTAGATCAATCTTCTAGAAATGAGGTACACAGAGAATGTGCTACAGCAGCAGCAGCTGTATTTCACCAGCTCATTCACCACTCTCCAATTGCTTTTTTTCCTGGATCCTCTAATTCTGCTGCTCTGAAACATAGTTTTCTATCTTTTAACCTGCAAGAACCTATAACCCCAAGTATCTTCTTGACCTCCATATTTGCATACAACAAAATAATTCTCATCGGGGATGGGGAATAAAATTATCATCCCCAGAGAAGTCCTAAGTAGCACAAAGCTTTCCAGCTGATGATTACTTCCCGGAATTCAAGGACATTTTATGAATTTACATGATATATGTCAACCCACAGAAAGGAAGTAAAAGACTAAGTGAAAAAGGCCAAAAGCCAGGGTCTGGGGAGAAGCAGCATCACTTATGCAAGAATAAATTCTTCATTTCAGTTTGGATCATGAACAGGAACACACTGCTGTGAGCAACCACTAAAATGACTAACTTTAGCCTTTTGTGCTTATGAGTAAACCAAATTTTCCAATACTCTAAAAAGCATAAGATCCACAGAAAAGTCCAGAACGACAATGCACCACAGGAAGGAAACATGGACTGAAGCTCTGCTTTAGATCCATGCAATAGCACTGTACTTAACACTACAAGTGAATCCCAAGAAGCAGTTACACAAGATAGAGCACTGAAAGGATCCTCCCTTCCCCCATACCACTGTCAAATACTGTTACAGGAAATGCAAAAGTTAAGGTTTAATATATTGACATCTTCATGATTCATCACTGTAAGACACGATGGTATTCTGAAGCAGTTTTAATCCTGTGTGCCACATGGCAGTCCGGGTCTTCCTGCAATCTACCTCTGATCTAACTCAGGCTGGGAATAGCCAACTATTACCCTCCACCCAGCCAGACCACTTTCTCATTCCAACAATATCCAGAGGTGGTATTTGTCTCTACCACATTCTCATTCCCTGCCCTCCTAATTCTGAAAAGAATTCTCTCACGTTCTCCTGTCAACACAGGAACTGGTTTCCCAAATATGCTGCTGCTTATGTCAGAACTCCTCTCCCATCAGGATTTCCTTATCTTGAATTCCATTTGTGCCCTCAGTAACAAATTAGTTGACCCATATCCAGGTACAACCCTGATAACTAATAAGGCTTTTCAAGCTGTTGACACCTGCTTTATCACTTACCGTACCTAAGTGTGGCAAGACTGTAAGAATCCTATCCGTGTACGTTTGCTTCTGATCAAACAGGGTCTTTCAGGTACAGCCTACAGGCACTCTCCTTTCCAGAGATGGCTGAATTAAGCTGCAACATCAGGGTTTTTAGTACCTAGAAAATGCATGTTAGTTTGGATTACAAGGTTACCCTGGCTAGGGAATATCATCCTGAACTACCTAAATCCACATTAGTTCAAACTACTCATTTATATTTTTAGAGAACAAGACTGGGATCTGAAAGCATGAGTACTTCATATTTAAATTCAGTATTTGGTAGAATCATCAGCAGACTAACTAGCAGTGCATCAAAGGAACATTTTATTGACCCAATTTAACCACATCCTCTGATAACCATGCCAGGAAAAAAACACCTGTCCGTATCTTACTAGAATTGTATCGTTATACAAACAGAAGTAAGCACATACTATCTCAACTGTATTAAAAAGTATGTATTAATTTCGTGATCAACATTTACAAGTGACACTTTTTCTTGTAACACTGTTTTAAACCAGAAAAATTCACAAATAGTAAAGGGAGAATCTAATAAATGAATTGAGAGCTACAATATTGATCAATGACTGCAGAAGACTCAAAAGTTACATTTTTGTTTTTATTTTTTAGGGAAATCCAAGAAGAATCCAAAAATAGTGTTTTGACTCTAGATGATTATATAAATCTTGTGAAAGAATTAATATGTTCCTTCAGTAACAACATCTGCACCATTTTCAAACTAATCCAGTTAAAAAAGAAAGTATGTTGAGGAAAGCCTGTATAATTTTAAGGTATTTATTTACTCATTTATCTCTGTTAGCGACAGTATTTGTTTTATTCAGAATTCATTTCTAGAATAAAGAAAATACATTTTATAATGGCAAAACCTGAAATTCTCAAATTTCTTCTATACAAATAGAATTCTATCAATTCTTAGAAAGTTCTTGTTTATTTTTTTCACTTTGCTCCATGACATAGCCCAAAATTCATTTTCTGTGAAGAAACAGAAAACTTTATTCTAATAAAGCTAGAGAACAGATAACTTTGGCCCTACGTCTGTAAAAAAAAAAACTGAATGCAGGAAATCGCATGCAAGTTTAATGCAAAAAATCTATAGACTTAAAAAAAAAAAAAAAAATCAATCCAACAAGCCGTTCTAGAAAACCTGGACAAGATGTCACCAAAAACCTCATCATTTGCAAACTGATTCATATCTATAAGATATAAAGCTGCTCTGTCAAAGCATAGGAAGTCAGTGCATGACAAAATGACGTATTCATTCAGGAAAGGGTAGTTATCCAACAGTAGAAGTCTGACATCTAGCGACTACCACTTCTATTTGTTCACACACTTCAGCCTTCATAAAAAGATCCGAAACAGGCTGCCTATCGCTCACCTCCAGTGTTAAAACAAATGCAGTAGTGCTTATGGTGGTGCCTGTGTTTAAATGTCTGTATTAAAAATATGCACATGTATCAACTATCTTCAAATGCTTTCCTTTCATTACCTGAATAAAAAAAAAATTAAAAAAATTATGCTTTTATGATATATAATAGATGCAAACTTTTGTCTAAACTTTTAATACCAGAAATAAAAAGATCCACTTTATATATTAATGCTATATTGTTCTAATACAACCTATTAAGTGCCATGTTGAGTAATTTGCTGTAACTGCGATACAATTCTTGCAAAAGCTGTCCCCCAAAAGATCATCCTATATAGCATTTACTTACAGACAGCACTATATTACAGAAATATTTTAAAAAGTCACAGACTTAAGCAATAGAAAATCACCCTAATCTCTCCAAAAACATAGAGACTATAAAAGATACTACAGAATTTTAAGATTTTCTTCACTAATAGGCAGTGCTAGCCTCACTCTGGAACCAAGACAATCTATCCAAACTTCTCTAGTGATGAGACCAAAGTGCTTTATTACAGTTATAGCATTACTTTTCTATGCACTGCCCCTCAAATAATACATCACAAACAATACAAAATAGTAATTAAGATTTTGTTGCTCTTTTCTTCTACCTTTATCACTTTTGCGTAGTAGGGAAGTGAATATTTTTCTCAAAACATTCTCTTCTGATTGTTATGGTGATTGAATTCAAATCCTTGCTCCCAGAACTGTATGCCTTATTTTCACTTTTGACTACAAAAATTGCACTTCTGAAAAGGGCAAGGAATCATAAACTGCATCATTTGAGAATTACAATACCTTATTTTACAACTGTAGTGTGTGCAAATCATCATTTCAATGAAATTTAATAGTTACAAGTATTCTTTAACTATGTAAGTATAGTAAGTTTTACAGGAAGTAACATGGATAATCAATATTCTACCATTTGAAACAAAAACAATAAATAAAAGTTTAAGTATTAAAACTAAGGAAAACAAATGTTCCTGTAAATTGTACAGTACCTTTTGGTTAAAGCTTCTTAGCAAAAATATAGTAATGTGTTTTAAGCACTCCAGTTACAGATGGTTCAATATTAAAATTCCAAGGTTTCCCCATCATGAAAAAAATATTGCATTTTTCCATAGGTGCAGCAGAAACTGTCTATCTCTGAACAAGGCTTCAGTCTTTAAAAATGTATAGACAGTAAGTATGAAGTCAAATGAAACATTAAAAAATTATAATACAGTACTGAGGATGCACAGTTGTTGCGTATTACGGGTTTTACATTCCTTCTTATTTTGAAAAAGCAAAACTAGAGAGCCCATTGTATATCACTGAGTTCAGCTGGATCTCCAAGCCCTCCATCAGCCTCCAAGTAATTCATAAGAGCTGTCATAGCAGTGTCATCATTTTCACATATTGCATCAAAGTCCAGCTGAGAATTACCACCTATAAAATTATTAAAACATAAACGTAAGCAGTACACAGCATGAAGAATATGGTAACTTTCAAAGCATTTGTTTTTTTAAACAGCACCTTCCTTTGAAGTAGAGGCAAACATTTACATATAAATGTTAAAAAAAAAAATAAAAATCAGGTAATAGAAATAGTGGCTGTCCACAGACAGTTGTAAGGACATACATAACTTGATTTAAGAAGATGACTTACGTCTTGCCAATCCATGGGACTACCTCCAATTGCTAGCTAATAAAACTGGTATCCATGCAATGAACTGCTTTCTAACTTATGTCACTTTAGTGGGAAACACAATCATGTACCTGAATTCTCATCTGGTGTACTATGCTGGATGAACTCCTGAAATCTTACGAGTTACTATGTGTTAGCTCTAGAAATCAACGCTATACCCTTTCCTTTAACAACAGTAAGGTAAAATGCTTTAGCTCAAGTATCAGTGGAAAACATTTCCTTGCCTATCTTGGATAAATATTATTATTGTTGTTTTTTTTTTTTCCTTTTCCAAACCCTTCCCTGATTTAAGGATTAGCTTTTCTTCCTCCCTTTTATTTTTTTTTATATAAAGCATTCATAGCTAAACTGGAAGAAAGCTATTAGTTATAAATAAATAAATAAATAAATCTCTAGTAACTGAAATAAAAGAGGGAGCCAGAAAAGTTGCTAGGAGCTGAAATACAGGATAAGCACAAACATTGCTTTTATAGCACTTCGCTTTTATGCTAAAAATAATACAATGGCATTCTTCTTTTACAGGGCCAGGGAATCCTATATCCAGACAAACTGCTACCTTCATGCATGCTTGAACAAGGGGGGGAAAAAAAAAGAAAAAAAAAAATTCTCTCTGGAACATTGTGACCAGCCCTTTGTATTGACTATTCACAGCCTGCAGTTAAGAAAGAGATAAAGTGCTAAGAGGACAATAGTTCACAAATTACAACCACTTCCCTTACACTGCACTGAAATAACTTTTCCTTACCCATATCTCTTTTCTGAAGAGAGAACTAGTAAGTACCTAATAAAAACTGTGGCATGCAAGAATGCAATGGTAAACTTCTGTTACAGGATGTTATTTTTGTCATGAGATTCAATCACTGATCAAATTTTGCTGTTTGCCTGCAAGTGATAACACATCTGTTTTAAGAGTTCTCTCATCTTCAGACAGACAGACAATCTCTTCACAATTTATACATGGTTGTAAAGTGGTGCACTCAAAAATTACAGCATTTATCAGAAATCTCTTCCCCTGCAACCCCCAAAATATCCACAAGAGAAATAAATCTTACTGAGAAGAGGTTCATTATTGGGAAATTGAATAGCACCCTGGTTCTGTTCTGAAGTCTCTAGAACTTCTGTTTCTGAAGGACATATCTGAATGAACTCTTTATTTGGCACCTGAAAGAACAGAAGTAGTAAAAGGGACAGAATGAAATCCTAAATTTAGTCACGATTATTACATTACAGAAACATAAATCACTGACAAACTATTAAAAACTAGAGTAAATGAAAAATATGCATCAACAGCCAGATCTACTGCATTTAAAAATAATTATTTTTAGAAGTTCACGTAGCACTAGACTTGGCTTAAAACAAGATGTTACTTACACATCTATCAAAGGTACTTCACAGTGATGGCATCTGCTCTATTGAGGGTCTAATTCAATATTCAGCAAATAAATCCAGCACAACAAATTGTACTGGTATATACTTTCCATGTCTAGTACCATAAACTACAAATTCCCAGTGACATGTTTGTCAATGTCAACACATTCTAGCTAAAAGATAAAAAGAAGACCCTCATACCTCCCATGTTCTATATGCATTAAACTATATGTATTATAAACTTGTATCTTTTCTATTATTTTGCATCTTGTTACCATCATGATAAAAATCTAAGTAGTTTTAAATTACTTTTTGCACTTCAGAAAAATAAGGCTAGCAACAACAGAGATGGAAGTCATCCTAACCCAACCATACCAGAAAAAAAAAATAAAATCCCCCCCCCCCCCGATTTGTTTCATGTAACACATGGGTTACCTGACTTGTGTGTATTCTACTAGGAAATTAATAAAGTTGAAATGCTTTACAAAAGCATTTTAGGAACAAATGGGATACCAAAGCACAGAATAAAGAAAAACCTTCAATGAATACAATTCAGTTATCCTCATGGTGAGATGCTGCATGCTTTAGAGTTCAGTATATGTAAGTCAAACAACTCTTAGGGAGAAAGACCTGCAGTAAGGCAGGGGAGAACTGATCATAAAAAAGAGAGGAAGCCAAAACAATCCCTAGTCCAGAATAGTATTGTCAGGAAATGAGAACTGCACTGGGAAGATAAACTGTCTTTAAATGGAAAGAAATTTACATTCAAAGAAGTGCTGATGAAGAAGTAAATGTTTGTTCATACAGTGCACAATATACAACATACAATATACTTAGGTAAAAAAATACATTAATTATTCCATAGTTATAGTGAAAGTTATAGTTTGAGGTGTTACCAACACTACTAGATTAGCAAAACAGCATATTTATGAGTTTTTAGAAGACTACTGGAATACCTTCAAAGTAAAAATTTTAAACATGTCAAAACTGAGAACATACAGCATAGATTTTTAAAAGGGTCTTCAACAACATTAAAAGTACAAGTGAGAGAAACCAAGAACTGATATTTTATCTAGGTTGCCAAACCAAACAGGCAGAAACACTTTTACTCTCTGACGGTTATTTAGCAGAAGTTTTAATGCAATTCCAAATCCAGAAGAGCCCTCATTGCATGAATCACACTCATATTTAGCATATTTGTAGAGCTTCAGCAGAGATCCTAATAACTGAGTGGAGACTGCAGTCCTCTCAGCCTTGGGAATAGCCTGTTAAGGCTTGAACTGATGCCTCTGTAAATGAGGTTGGAACTTCTGCTGCTGTCACATCTCTCAGAAGACTTTCATAGCTGCCAGGTAGTTGGCAATACCTTAGACATTCTCTCACAAAAACACAAGTGAGGGTAATTTGTTCAAACATAAGCTATGAGCTATCCGACATTAACCTTTTACTTTTAGACTTTTACAGGCAGTGACATACTCACATTGTTGCAGTTTACAGTTAAAGCTGGAGAAGGTGACTTTCTCAAGAGATGTGATGGACTTAACTCCCCAGATGGTGAAGAATGCAACCTACAATTGCATATGTTTAGTTGATTTACTAAGTCACATCGATCATAAACTGAAAAATAGCCTGTGTGTTGCAGAACCCACCAGACCTCCCCAGTGACGAAGAATGAGCCAGCTAATCTGAGACAATGTTGTCTTAAATTCTCCTGAAGATTCTAAATTCTCCTGCTCCAAGTTTTGATAACACAAAAAGCAGAAGAGATCAATAAAGGCCATGGGTCATAATTACTTGAGCACACTTTTTATTTTTTCTGTTGAATCACCAGCACTGACAAACCAGAGCGTAACAGGTTTCAGAATTATGCACATTGGGACAAATAGGTACATTTCAAATACATCCAGAATACAGACAACATAAGGACAATGGTGGAAGGAAAACAACACATCCTTCTAATGTTCCCTCTACTATTATTTTGTTATACTCATCCTTCTATATTTTTGTAAAATTCCAACTAAAAATAAAGACCACTTGTTTGTTACCAGAATTTTTTGGAGATACTTCTCATCCTCCCTCACCAAACATGCTAGAGATGAAACTAATAGTGAAAATGTCGTACCAGGGCCCTTTGCACAGCTTGCTCCCATCTCCCCCAGCTCTTCCTGACTCCCAAAGAACAAGGGTATAAAAGAATTGGGGCACTCAGGATGCTCCCATTTCCATCACTTCCTCAGATATGAAATGTGGTAAGGGATTGGAGGAAAGATAGAAAATGGTTGAATAAACAGCCTATCTTAAGGAATTAGAGTTATTTGTGTGGAATATTTGTTAGTTCCCTACATTCCAATATCCAATGTGCCATTTGATAAGCAGTAGTGCCATCTCTAAAAGCTGGGACAGAAACTCCAGATTGGATAGATGTATAGCATTGCTGTAACTGAAATGATCATTGATCAAATGCTAATTCAATTCAGATATGCTTGTAAATAGAGCTGTAGGCATAGTCCTGAAACTTAAAAAAAAACCAACTTCGTGATGCCTGATACACAGCTTGAGAACCATCTGTGTCTTCCTGATATTAAAAAAGTGCAGAGAGCAGATTCAGATAGTAAATGCACTCATCTTATTGGATTATGTTTGTAGTCACAAAGGTATCTGATGAAAACCAGCTGGTGTTAGCCTATGTTGGTCACTCTTTTTTGTGTAATTTTGATTGCCTCAGTATGTGCAAGATAGTAACTTGATTTCATACAAAAGAGAAATGAAAAAAATAGCATGAAGTTCTACTCTTCACCTGGAAAGAAATACAGCATTGTTCTCAGCAACGATTCTGGAAAAGTGAACTACATCTGGGTGCAAGCAACTACATCCAGACATCTCCAGAAACATTCAGTTCTTACTGATGAGGCCTTCAATGGCCAATTGTATTTCTGAACGCCTCTAGTTTATTTTCCCCCAAGATACAGGGCTGTAAGATGAATATGATGCCAGACACCCTAGTTACACGGTGCAACTGCTCCCTCTCATAGCTGGTTTCTTTTCAGAACTGCTCTTTCTTTGGCACAGTTTACCTTATTCTACATGACTTTGCTCTAACAACCTTTTCTTTCACCTGCATGGCAACTTCCTGGGCAATAGTTTCAACATAAGTTCATTTCTCAGTTTCCAGTGTCCATGGATAACTAAGACCACTAAAACAAACACACCTCCAACAAGACTAAAATGGCTCAGATCAGTGTGGCTGATGAAGCTAGCAAGCAAACATTTTTCCTTCCAAAATCTTGTGACACTCAGTCTATTAGCTGAGAAATAAGATGACTGTTCCCAGAGAAAGCAACATAACGTTGTTTCATTTACTAACCAGTCTTCAAGATGTGAACATAACCGGGAGAAACACTAAGTTCAATCAATGACTTGAAGAATAAGACTACCTGATGCAGCTTCTTGAGGCATGTGCTCATCACTGGAGCACTTCAACAAATATTTGCCCTAGAAAGTAGTTCTTTGAATCCAGAACTTGTGGGTTTTTTAATTTCTCCTAGCAGCCTCACTTTTTAAATTAGAAGCAAGTCTGAACTATCACTGTGCTCTTCCTGAAAAGATGTTTTGGTAAATCAAACAAACTGCTGCTCCATGAAGGCATAAAACCACGCTTTACTTATATGATGAAATTAAGACATCTACAAAATGAATCTCTGACAGATAGGGAGGTATGCATCATGAGCTTCAAGCTTATGATAGGCAGACAGACAGAAAGAAAATTATGTCAGTGTTAATACTATGGAAGCTCAACTTTTTGATGAATAAGCTCAATTTCTGTAAGGTCTGTAAGGGACTAGAAAAAATCCATTCTTCTGTTGGGATCAGGAAGGATATGAAATAATAAATATTCCCCTAAGATAGCCCTAAAGAGGCCTCAGTCATACCTGCCTCAGCTGTACAGCTGAACTCCATTTAAACAGACTGAAAAAAAAAATTCCCACTCTTGCAAAAAAATTTTCCCCAAATTGGGGAGATTAATTCAGTACCATAATCTCTTCTCCAAATTCCACAATTCTATCTGTTGTAATGGATTCTTCTGCTTCCTAAGATTAAAACAGATAGACTTTGCTCTCATGACCTCCTGAATTGCCACAGAAGAGGAGTAATGGGTTGGTTAGATCTTCATACAAAGCTCACAAAATTTCCCTCTGTTGCTTAGGAAGATACTGCTCCTAAAACTGTTGCCTCTGTAGCAATATGAAGAGAAAGAGCATTGCTTGTGGTTCTTAAAAGCACAAATACCAGAACTTTCAAGGGGTAGCTTCAAAGAAAACCTTCCCAGGAATGCATTCATTCTTTCATCATCTAGCAAATTTATTATTCATCTACTTAATAAACTGGTTTCCTTAAGCTGATGACACATATGCTCACATAGATGAGCATTTTCAGCAAAGGTCAGGTGATGTCAATCAAGACCATCACACTGAGCTGACTTAAGTGTCCAGAACAAGAGTCAAATTAAGCTCTTGGGTCATGCCTGGATATTAACTGTCAGAGATAATAACTTTTACCAACTTAATAAATCTTTTTGAAAACTGAATTAAAAAGTGACTCTCCTTCCCTCTATGGTACTGATGAGAGGACATTAACAATGGTATTACCAATATGTAACATCCCATCTTTGCTGTTGAGGATATCAATCCTTTTTTTGTTGCCAGTGCTTTTTCTCCCCCTTGCTGGATAATCCCAGCAACCTGCCATCATCCTGTGGGATGGATATTTTTTTTTTTTTTTTTAAGTAGCAATCTTTTCATCCCATCACAACTGAAGTGTTTATTCTTTTCTTCCTTTCATTGAAAATGAATGATTCCCTGAGCAATTTGACTATTCTAGTAAAGGGATACGACTTCATTGTTGGAAGGCAATTCCAAAATACTGGAAACAGAGTAAGAAACATCTACCACTGTCACTCTTCACGCTCTTAGGCTCTGACCATGGTTTTTACTGTTTCAGAAAATTGAATACTGTTTCTGGATGAAGAGACAGCTGAGAAGACAACCACATTACGAAGAGATAATGTGTAATCCTGGACCTCAGCATGGACTTACAAAGGGGAAATCACACTTAACCAACCTGACAGCCTTCTACAAGGAGGTGACTAGCTCAGTGGATGAGATGGCATTGGATGTTGTTTACTTTGACTTTTGTTTGTAAAGCTTTTCACACTATTTCCCTTTACATCCTCACAGACAAGCTGATGAGTCAGACTACTACTGAAACAGCAGAAGCTGACTATGCTATGGCATATCAAGGTATTTATAGACTGGAGGACAAGAGGCTGGAGTGCTGCACTGCAGAAAGAGATCTGGGGGTTTTGGTTGATGGTATGGTCAATGTGAGTCAACAATGTGCCCTGGCGGCCAAGAGGGACGACAGTATCCTGGGGTGCATTAAGGACAGTATAGCTAACCAGTCAAAAGAAGTGATTGTCCCAATAGACTCAGCATAGGTGTGGCCTCACCTCAAGTACTCTGTGCAGTTTTGGGCACCACAATTTAAGAAGGATATAAAAATATTAGAATGTGTCCAAAGGAGGGCAAAGATGGTGAAAGGACTAGAGGGCATGATTTATGAGGAACAGCTGAGGATACTAGGTTTGCTCAGCTTAGAGAAGAGGAGAATGAGAGGTGAGCTCATTGCTGTCTACAACTTCATTATGAAGGAGAGCAGAGAGGGAGGTGCTGATGTTTTCTCTCTGGTATCCGGTGATAGGACGTGGGGAACAGCTTAAAGCTGTATCAGGGGAAGATATTAGGAAAAAGATCTTCTCTGAGAGGATGGTCGAGCACTGGAACAAGCTCCCCAGGGAAGTGGTCATGACCCAAAGCCTGTCAGTGTTCAAGAAGCATTTGGACAACACTTTTAGACATATGGTTTAACTTTTAGGTTGCCCCGTGTAGAATCAGGAGTTGGACTTGGTGATCCTCATGGGTCCCTTCCAACTCAGGATATTCTATGATATGAAACTATTCCTTACACCTTTACCATTGTTGCCAAAACTGGTGTACTTCTTCCTGGAAGGTGTAGTATTACTACTCTTTCAGGTCCAGTTGCACAAGCGCCAGCGCAAAGAACTACGTATGGGACCTTGGAACACACTGCTCTGCAGACATAAAAAATTTCTTGGCATTCCTTTACCTGGAACTGGAAGTGTAAGATCTAAAGTCTGAGGGATGGCTTCATTATCCAAAGCTAACACTTAGATAACTTGTCCTGTGCTGATGAGATGATAGTACCATTATCCTAAATGTGACCTTAACAAAAGTGGTTGGACCTTCTGATGAAGCCTTAATTCCTGGAAGAGTTGTGACTGAAAACAGACTTTTTCTGTGCATGTGCATCCCAAAGTCCTGGAATTAGGGGACTCAGAGACTTCTTAAAAAAAATGTTCTTAGACAACAAATGCTGATACGGTGCAAACTGACATAGCGTAATAACATTTTCCTCTGTAAGCAAGTCAGGCACCACTGTGGGTACACCACACAAAAAATACATAAGGATATCTTCACATTAAAATAATGTTTCTTCCTTTCGAATTCCTTGGCTATGCTGTGTATCTGCTAAAACTAGTTAGTTTTAAAAGGGTTGATCTTCAATTAACAATTTGCTTCTTGTATGGATTCCCATTTGGAATGACGCAGTGAGGTTTTTCTTAATCTATGGCTGGGTACTGGGAGGGAATTGTCCTATCACTTTAGCCTACATTCAGGATAATCAGGAAAGGGACAATACAGGCTATGAAAGCGCTCCACTGGGGACTGTTTCAAGAAAAGTTCTCCTAGCAGAATGATACTACCAGAAAAATATAAACACTCCTCACAGACAACTGATTTTCCATTCCCGAATGGTTTATCTACCCATTTCAACATCATATGAAGGAGCTGCATCACAGTAACGCTTTTGAAGTCATAGTTAAATAATACTTTCATTAACAAAGGAAATTGCATGCCCAGAACAAAACTATTTATCAACGCCAGTGATGTGTTCTGCCATGCATGAGACTAACATTAGGTTATAACTGGTATCTCATAATGCCACTGCTCAACCTAAAAATATTTTAAACATGTAACACAATAAAAATGAAACTTGAACAACCCACACACAATCACGTATACCTCTTCTCTATCTTAACTTAAAAGCCTAATGTATGATGTTAAGCATTTATTACCTTTGTAATTCTAATATTTCATTTGCAATTTCGGTTCCTATACTTCCAGCACCAAGAACTGTTCCAGAGGACATTCCAGGTACACTTACTAAAGACTGTTTTACAGCATCTACAGTTAAAAAACACAAAACAAAACCTTAAGTTTGTAGCAGTTTCATTACACAGCAAGGAACAATCACCTCAAGGATTAATCTTAAAGCAGTTTTTGTTCTATATCTTTTATTTTCAGAAATTAAATTCCTTAAAACACTAACTCATGGGGGAGGGTGTTGTAAGCCTCATTTAAAATATAAAGATAAGCAAATAATATATTTGTGAAAACTGCTGATCCCCAGTAGTGAAATTAGTTTTAATCATTACCACCTCCAGTCTCTCTCACAGACAACACAAAACACATGAGAAAAAAACCCTTGGATTTTTCACAAACAGCAATCAGTTATTAAAAAGAACAATTTTAAAAGCAAAAATAAAAAACCTTATAGCAAGATGATAAAACAGCATGTAGAAATCAGAATCTATGCATAGCAGAAAAATATTAACAAAATATATATGTCAATATCAGTATCATCCTATATTCTACAGGTAAACTCAGACAATACAATTGCATTTCTTCAGAAAGCCAGGCAAAATATGAAAAGAGTCTGTGACAGAAGCATATCATCCTATCAACCAAAATCCTAGCTATAGTAGAAGCTGCTAGAAGGACAAGATATGCTATAAGCCCTTCTGATCACAGTTATGTGAATGATATGAATTAAGGATGCTGTGAGTAAATAGAAATTGTCACCAGAATTAGCTTAAAAAAAATTAATCCTTCCTTGCACAACAACCTATAATAAAAAAAATTCCTGGATTGAATAAATCTAAAATTGCAATGCTTGATCAGGAGATGCACCTATGATAACTGTAAGAAGCAACACTTGCCTTCTGCAGGCTGGGAACCATACAGGACCTGTTCTTCAGCTGCCTCGTTATGACCTCTGAGATTTAAATAAATAAATAAACAAACACAAAAACATCAGCAAGTTTCTCAAAGGCAAAACCCAGCATATTTATGTTTGATTTCAATAATGCTTTACACAGAGTAAAAACTAACATTGTCAAACTAGTAAAAAAAAATAAGATATTCCTCACATTTCAATGTTCAATTCTTCGTATTTTTCTGAAGCACTGGGTGAAATATTAATTTCCACTTACTCTCTAAATAAAGAAGAAAGGCCAATATAGTTGTCTGTGTTCCATGACAGGAAAACAAGGCTGCCATTTTTACTACCAGGAGGGAGACAAGTTAACCAGAAACAACTGCTACAAGGACAGGTCAGTGGCTACCTTCAGCCAGCAGCTGCTGCCCACCTTCCCTCCTCTAGAGAGCTGCAGGTGCCCAGATCTCCAGGGCAGGCAAAACTGGCCTTTGGCTGTTGGGCAGCACAGACTGTCTTAACTGCTCTTCTCTGTCTTCTTGAGGAAAAAGGACATGGGCAAAATAGGTGGGTGATGTTGACTTAAGACATGAAGCAGCTACTGAATGGGTAAAAGGCCCCCTTAATGGAAATAAAATCCCATCCATGCCCCTCTAAAAATCCCAGTCATTGGCAAAGATCCTCAGTATCATTGGAACAATCTGAATTATAGTTCCATTGCCAGACACAGAGAATGAGAAAGAATTAAAAATAAAAAAGAATTAAACACACACACACATTTACTGTCTCGCAGGCTCCTCCCTTGCAATCAATTTAAAGAATATCTTTTTGTCCCGCCTTGCATTTCTATGATCTATCAATTATGCTTCCCCACATTCTGACAGATAGTAGGTAGGGTAGCACTTAATTTTAAGTCAACTGACATATGCAGTCTTGTAAAGCTCAGAAGGAAAAGAACTAACTTCACATTTCAATTCATTCATATCTACTTTTTTTAAAAGATCCCTCCTTTCTTCCTTTCATAAGAAACTCTTTCACCTCATTTTCTACTGTGAAATAGCACAGTTTTCAGGGTCAAATCCACAACTTAAGCCTGAAATAAAAATAACTGGTAAATGCAAAAAAAAGTTCTTCCAGGTTACTCAACCACTTTTTGTGCGGTGTCATTTTCTAGTCTTGTTCTGCTTCTTAAACAGGTTGCTTTCTGTTAATGCTAACTGTAATTAAGGCAAAAAATAACATGGGGATTCATGTGAATTACTTACAATACCACAGTGTTGTTTGATACAATGTACTCCAGTTCTTTGGTCCAGGGATTCATGAAACTAAACCACTGACTCTTTAAAGTAATGAAAGTCCCATCTTTTGCTCTAAATTTGTAGGAATTTGTAAATACTTTTTCTTTATTCTGCAAGACTAGATAAGAAAGGAAAGTTGTAATCACCATATTTATACTTAGAAAGATAAAGTTAAAAAAAATTATAACATTTTATAGCATCATAAAACCCAAATGTTTTTGATGGCCAGAAATACAAACTAAATGCCAGAACAACTGACAGGACAGGACCCCTACTAAAATCAAACTATAGTTTCAGCAATGTTATTAATCTTAAATTAAAGCCCAAGTACTTAGTTTTTGCAAACCACTAGTAAGGAAGACTCCTGACTTAGTGAACTTTCATAATCAGCGTCTTCAATTGTATGATTAGGCACATTTGCTCTTCAGGATTCCTTTCTCATTCTTATAAATAATCAAAGCAGAGGGTTGAAAGAAGCATTAACATTACTCCCTTGTGATTAAAGCAATGCACCAAGATCCAAGACAATAGAAGTTTCTCCCTGCTTTTTTTAAGAGCTTGATGTGGGCATGTCTTAATGCAGATGTAGAAAAGGACAACGCTAACACTGTTTAGTTTTATTAATTCTCAGTTTCTGAGTTTTTGATTTCTAGTGTTTTCACACAGCAGTTACATGTAGTTGCAAGTAGTCTGGGAGAACCAATTGTTTTGTACCTTCTTTATGTTTTTCAGCTAGATGATTGTGATCATCTTGATGGCAGTACTCGTAACAAGAAGTTCCTAGAAGCTCTTGTGGCAGATACCCTAAAATTGCTGTTGCACTGTTAGAAATAAAAACATGAACTACAGCGGATTCAAACAATTGCAAAGCTTGTTTTCTTCAGTACCAGATTAAGCAGAAAATTAGTATCTAAAGAAATAGATGCTTGTGTTCATGTTTGGGAAAAAGATACAGCATTAGTACAGCTCTAAAACAACATGAAATATTATTCACTGCAAATTATCCATTTGCAATGAATGGCAATTCAAAGACAAAATAACAGTGTTTAAACATGCAAACCACATGTACATACAAAATACTTATGATCATTAGGTCTTCCCATTAGCCAATCAGGGTACCAGTCACACATAAGGAGTCATTAAAAAAATTTAGTAGTTGAATTTTGCTCTGCCACTTTAAGGAATAGGTTTAAACTGACACTTTTAGATGACTGAAAAGCAATGAAAAGCTTCCAGTGACAATATTGAAATTCAAAATGCAAAGTGGTAAGTCAGTCTCTACAACAAATAAAAGTCTGTTTTAGAAGGTTCAGAAAATAGGAATTTAGCTTTCACTTCTAACAAAATAATTTGGTACCTCATTTAGATATAATGTATTTGTTCCAAATAGTAAGATTTTAAGAAGTAATTTTTGGTTAAGTGTTTATTACTTAAGTCATATGCATAGCTATGAAGCTCTAACTTGAGATTTTTCTGTATAAATAATAAGTATATGAGTGCATTTTATGACATATTTTAATCTTGCTAGCTCACCTTCTCCTGTAGGACAATACGCTTACTTTTATATATTACATTTTATGTTTGACAAAAAAACCAAAGCCCAAGCACTCATAGATTCAGAATGAACTGCTTCCTGTGTACAGCACCTAGAAATTCTATTCTGCTTGAGAAATTTCAGTTCTGACAAAGTATTAGAAAATTTAACTAGTGGTGTCATGTTCATTTTCTCTTCATTAAAGAACAAAACGCTTACCGCTGATCTACATAAACAAATTTTCCATCCATGGCAAATCGTGTAACAAATTCTGTTGCTTTGACTTTTATCTCTCCACTCTTTTGTGGAACAATATAAGGGTGTAACCTCCCAATTGCAACAAGACAGTTAAAGTTACTACTGTCCTTTTCTACATCATTTTCCTCTTCTACTCCCACCTCATTAGGAGGCCAGTTCTTCATATACCCAGTACAGTGAATAGTACAGTATTTTCTGTGATCTAATAAAAAGAAATGAAATAAGAAGCAGTTATGGTTCAAAAAGTAAACTGAATTACTTTTTTTTTTTTTATTCCGTTCACCATGAGACCAGCAACTACATTTTATGCTTACCTACAACAACTGTACAAGTCTATAGATAATTTTACAGAGTATTTTTTAATTAATTTTGTACTACTGGGTTTACCTGGAGAGAGCACTTCTAATCCTATGTAAGATTTAGGAAGATAAATTATAGGTGTTGGCAGTTCAAACACAGTCTCACAGAAAAAAAAAAAAAAAAAAAAAAAAAAGTACACCAACAGCCTGGTAACCCACAGATAACATTCTCTATATGGTTTTATTTAAAATAAACTGGAGAGGCACTCAGTAGTTTCCAAATCAATTTACCTTTTGTGAACACAATGATCTTAACATATGTTTACTGCAATTGCTCAAAGAAGCAGTTGAGAGAACAAACCAAAACAACCCAGCATATTTTCTATTTATCTTAGGCTTCTGAATTCCTCAATTTTCTAGGAACACAAATATTTTAAAAGTCTTAAATTACAGCATACACCGTCATTCATTCCTATGGCTGGTAGACTCTTTGCTGCCTATATAACACGCAAACACCCATCATATAAAGATGACATTATGTCTCTTACAGTAACTATCTTTCAAAAAATTGCCAAAGTATTCTCGATATCTGTATTCTGAACAAATTATGCTTTACATAGATTTGATTTCCTATCAACTATGGAAAACATATATCAACTCTGTAAAATGAAAAATTGAGTTATCCTACTGTGAATTTGTTACAATTTCTCAGATTGTCAAGGTGCCTTCCCTCAATACTGCTTTCCTGAGAAACATTTCTAAAGGTTAAATTCTTATCTCACCGAGTTAGTTGGCACATCAAAGGAGACTGAATTCTATTTACTTACAGTTACAGACATGTTTTAAAATTTACTATTGTAAAATAAATATCTCAACAATAATAGGTGACATTGAAAAACAAAAGCAGGAGGATTTTTTCAGGGTCAAAATTTCAGCACACCTTTGCAAAAAACAATACTAAAGTATTAAACAAAAGCTGGAAATTACGTCTTAAAAAGATCCATTCACTGAAAGCTTGACAAGAGTATGCTGCTGTACGGGTGTACCAAAAATGGACTGAATTAAAATTACTGGAAAACTGAATGAAATTACACTGATAAATTAACTTTACTACTAAAAGAAAAAAAAAAGGAAAATTCATACTTTTAAGTACACACAACAGAAAAAGTAAATCAGAAAAAAAAGTTGTTTACTTGCTTTTTTTTCCTCAAAACAGTAGATTTTGCAGGCCTTAGTCACACAGTTATCTTCAAGAAATATGTTATTTAGTTTCATTCTTCTGGTTTCCCTGAGACTTCTAAAATTTGACTACAACAGACCACGTGCTCCTAAACAGCCACTGTAACTCAGGTTCCTCCCTCCCTCTTTTCCAGGAGTGAATAGGGAGGAGAAAGAGTACAATTAGACTGTTTTTCAGAACACGTCTCAAGTACATATTGACACTTCTCTAGAGCTACTTTGTCAATCAGTGAGAACTACAAGGGTCACACTACTGACTCGGAACTTAAATATACCAAGTTTCAAGACAGAAAGCCCCCAACTTCATCTACACTGTTTGAATACCTTTCTTCTTTGCGTTGGGCAAGCACTCTTTTTCTTCTTTGACTGTGGTCCTACTGCATTTTATCCGACAGAAGAAGGAACGTCGAGCACCAGAATTCAGTCGAGCTGGTCCAGCTTGAAAATCTGTGTGTACTTGCAAGCCAGCTTACAAAAATTTAGTAAAGTGGTTAAAAAAACAAAATCCAACAATAAAACTTCAGAATACAAGGCCTTTTCTTCATTTTAGCTTCCAGTACTTTCTCCTTACTGTTTAGTTGCCTAAACTTTGTCCGTACAATTAAAAATGAAGACTAATAACTTAAACAGGGCAAAGAAAACGTGACTCACACAGATTCCAAAATTAAAAAGAACTACCAAGCTATTTTCAAACGTTTCTTGATATTCTGAATGGTATTTTAATAAATATGCTTTATAAACTTTCAACTTCTATTTGGTACAAGGAAGAAGTGCAAAGATGCTTATAAAAGCCAGCTATAAAACAGTCATTAGCTGCACAGTACATAACAGTTTCCGTATTAGAAATAACTGTAAACAAAATAAGATTTGGTTAAATTAGGATTGACACTTAGCATTTTCAGAGAAGACAGTGATTCTTGATATTGAAGTATTTTATCCCATGTTCGACTACATCAGGTCTTTTGTATTGACAAGACCTATCAAATACAAGAAAAAAAAGTAGTATGCCTGATAGGAAGAATGTCAGACCACATCTCGGTAAATGTTTAACAATGCAAATTTCAGTAATTCTCATTTTCTAAAATAAATTCTTTTCTGGGCTAGCTTTTAAACTGTAAGTGCATTCTAAGCAGCAGATAAGCATTCAAATATGTTTGTTTAATAGAAATTATACCTCGAGTTTGTACATCTATGCACATAGGAACACATGAATATGTGCTGTATAGTAACTAGATTTATTAACATCTCTTTAAAAAAAATCTGAGGACATTCAAATATGACTTACTTTTCCCATCTACGAGCTTCTCCCTAGGAGAGACATCTGAAGAAGAAAGTTGCTCCTTAACTTTTGCAACATCTTTTGGATGCAAGTAATCAAACAAACTTTGTCCAATTAAACTGGCCTATTTAAAAACAAAAACAAAAAAACAGACACCAAAAAGCAAAAGAAATAAGAACCACATCATTTTAGAACAGGACCCCACACATACTACTTATCTCAGAAAAACAACTTCCTAAACCATTAAAAAAAAAAAAAGTCAAAGTCAAATACCACAGTTACTCTAAACATCAGTATTCTAATCTGCATTTAATTTGCTGTTTTTTAATATTATTTTTATAAACACAGGGTAGTAAAACCATAATTTGTTACTTCCCCCTTGAAAAACAGCAGATTTAGTTGGATATCAAAAAAACAGTTCTGTAAAACTGAATGTTTTATTTATGTACATAATACGATTCCTGATCCTAGCCAAAGAAGGTTATCCACAAAATAACTCCACTCACAGATTATTGGGAGCCGGGAAGGAAATAAAGAAATATTCATGCTACCTAAAGACTCCAAGCTCTAATTTGGTTGGACAAAATGGCACCACTGGGCGAGGAGCTGCCTGGAAGCAGGGGTCAGCTCACTTCAGCACTCCTTAGTAGGGGCTATTTACAGAAATCTCTCTAGCTGGGATCCATTCAACCTGCTGGCTCTGCTGATCCAGAGTAAGTGGTCTGCTGCACTACTGTAGGCAGCACTACTTTCTTTTGAAACAGGAAGGAAATCTCACAGAAGTGGGCTAGTTTTGGTTTTTTCATTGCTTACCTTCACCACAGCAGATCAAATCAATGGGTAGAAAGGAGCTGTGTTGACAAGCAGTATTCTAGATTCAAATTGCAACTCATTTTGGAGCCATACCACTTGCTATGTGACCACAGCGTACATGAAGGGGAGCATTTTTCCAATAAGCCAGAATCAGAAATGGGTTTAATGAAAACCTTCTAAGAAAGCAGGATAATAAACATACAGCCTCTTTCATTTGCCCAGGTCCCATCTAACCCTAAAGCAAAGGGAAAATGCCAAGTGCCACTTTGAAAGGCTAATAGCAGCCTTGCCAAAATATATAGGTGTAATAAACAGATTAGGCTGCAGGATATGATTCATAACGTAGAATGATTCCCAAATAAGCTAATAAATTGATGGGTTAAGTCAGTCATGTTCTCTGAATCTCTTTGGCTGGAACAGCAAAGATCTTATGGATCTAGAAGTAGGTATGTCTGATGTGAGAGACTCCAAAAGGTACTTTTTAGTCCTTGAGTAAATTCAGTGTAGAATTAAAAAAAAAAAAAAAAGAAAAAAAAGAAAAAGAAAAATCTGCTTTATGCTTGTTCCCATAAGATCATTCATTTCACTTTAATTTAAAAGAGGTACAGTTTTGGTTTGTTTTTTATTTTAAATAAAAATAAAAAAATCTATAAAACAGAGTCCAGATTGGTTACCCTTCCATTTATGAAGAAAATGAACACAGCACAAATGGTTTCAAAGTTATAGAAGTAGACAGATGGAAGCACTAGCTGTTTTAGCCTCTGTTTTTGGAACAGAAGTCATAGATACATGAACAAGTTATCATGCCTTGATTATTTGTGGTAATTGTCCATGATGTTAAATGTTAACTAATGGAAGGTACTTTTATTTTTCCTATTTCTCTTACTCTACAGGCTAAGCTAACTCACACTACCTCAGTTTCCTTCAAGTTAAAAGCATATACACGGATAGTTATTGTGGCTGAGGTGTTACCAGTGCATCTAAGCATAAAGGCATTACTGAAGAAAGCTTTAATTAACTTCCACTGCTGAACTACCAGTTTTCCTTGGCCTAAAACCCCCCCCCAAAATCACTTTACCATTTAAAAGAAAATCTCTTGGAGACAGAAATTAGGACATCTTCAAATTATCCCTTCCTCTCAGACTAGCAGTTTTCTTAAGGATAATAAATTCAAATCTGTTGCTATTACTCAGGTCAAGAACACTGACTGTACTTGCAAATATTTTGTTCCAGGATATTCAGCCTTACTCTGAAGGAGGTTAAATCAGAGAAATTCCAAGAAATTATACACAAGGACTGTTTTTTAGTAATATACAATAAAATGTAAAAGTTTAAAAATTTCTAAGAAAATGCAAGGTAAAAACAAACCAAGAAACTCAATTATAACCACCTGATCATAATTAAGTATTTTGCAAACTGATTCCGAGACAAACAGAATTTTTCCTCTGTGGCATCCAACCACAAATAGGAATCCATCTGCAGCCTGAAAATATAAAGATACTGTCTTTAAAAACATACAATTAAAAAATACAATGAATATTGATGACTACAAGGAAGTACACTTTTAAACCTGATTTTTTAATTAAATAGGTTATAAATAATATCAAAAAGCAATTAAGATTGCAAGGACCAAAAGAGACCTTCAGCTACAGACAGCTGAAGTTTCATTAAACACAGCTTTGGGAAAAGAGGCAGCCAGCTGCAAAACAGCCTAACTTGGGAGTCATTTTACAGATCTCAGCAAAGTCTGTTATTGCAGCAAAGGAAGAAGAAAATAGTTGCAAATGAGAAAGGGTAAAGGGGTGTGGGTATAGGATGAAGTGTGAAACCAAGATTTTCTTTCAGGTGTTACTTCTGCATCTTTTTCAAAGTACATCTTTAAAAATTTAAATGAAGGAGAGCAAACAACTGCAAGTACATTTATGCATCATTAAAAGCATTCTCTATACTTGTATGCAGACTTCAATATCAACATAAAAAATTTTATGTATTAAATACGCAGATTGTATACAGATTTATTATCCCTTCAAGGGCTGCTGTCTGCCACGCTCACAAATCATCTTCTGTACCCCTTTATGAAAAAGCCTGTATAGCGTAAAGTTTATAAACCAGTACTTATCAAATACATCAAAGCACTTGCTTGAAGAAAAAGGTGGGGGAAAAAAGCACTCTCCAACTAAAAACTCAAGTTAATGGCAAGCTTTAATAAGGACATCATTTAATTGAGAGTGTCCTTCCACTTACCCTAAGGATTAACTGTCGGAGCTCATCATCCTTTAAAAATGAAGGTTTATACCGGACTTCTGTATAGGAGCTAGTGGAACCTGGAAAACAGATTATTTGTAGACATAGTGTCAAAATTTGCATTTTAAATTTACTTTTAACAGTTATACTTATTTTGTATTTTATAACATTTCTTTCCAACCACAACAGCTGAAAAAAAAAAATAAAAAATAAATAAAAAAAAAAAAAAAAAAAATAAAAAAACCCTCATAAACATATGCTGGTAATTAACATGGGCACACAACCAGTTTTTTTCTTGCCCTTTACTTAGCGTAAACCAAGGAAAATTCTGTTCAGATACCTTTAATGTACTGCTAGAGAAATGGTATTATGAGAACTGAATTTTCTAGAAACATTTCATAGGCCTATTTCAGAATCTTTAACATTTGCTGAAGCCTAATAATTCCAATGTTAGCAATTGTCTTTTGGCATGAACAATGCTTCATTAGTACTATATATCCAACAATCAAAAAACCCACTCTATTGCAGTTAAACTGAATGTCTCACTAAATGTAGTGAGACTGACTCACTATATTTACTGTTCTAGCACCTGTGGCAAGTACTCTAAAATAATTTTTAGCCATTACAAGTATTTCCACAAATTTTCCTAGATATTTTTTGAGGAAAATAGCAGTTGATCTTTCCAGCAAATTTCAGCATTCACTATAATTCCACATAGTATCTTGCATTTTCTTAAAGCATTTGTTTTGAAGATACATATAACAACTGTGTTGGATGGAGCCCAGTTTTCATATCCTATTGTTAAAATACAAATGTTTGAGCTGAAGATTTCTTGTAGATGCTTGTTTAAACTGCAAGTGCAATTACTGCCCTGCTAATCTGTCACATTATTTCTTTACACAAAATTCTCAGCCTGCTTGTGTCAATGGGCCTCTAGGAAACCCTTCCAACCTAAATTATTCTGTGATTCTATTACTGTCAAGTTAGTAGCATAATTCGTTTCCTACACTCCTTTGACTTAAGGCTAATGGGGTTCTTGTTAGATATGTTTATTAATGATCAATTTTTTTTTGCAATGCAGACAGTCTTTGATCTTTGCTTACAGTTGACCAAATTATTATTTTTGTGGGGGAGGAAAAATATCTTTGATAACTCTTTCTTGTTACTCTCTAACATTTCATGGTGTTTAAGACTTTACTGTAATCAAAGTCATCAACCATTCTGTTAAAGTATGTTTTGTCTTGCAGCATTCCTTTTTGACCATTGTTCTTGCAGGTTAAAATAAAGTTTGAAAGATGTTTATGTCCAAACATAATTTTTTCTTTAGTTTTATGCAACTGGTTTTGGTTTTATGAAGTTACACTGTAAAAGACTTAACCTATCACTGAAGTGAGCTCTCTGTGCTCCCAACCAGTGCAACTACTTACATCAGTTTCTTTAGATAAACATTAGCATGGTTTCCCATTGTTGAGGAGACTTTTTTCCTAATCTCACACTGGACAAACAACTCATTGGAAGTATTTGATATTTTATAAATTACTTGGCCTTCAACTTAAAGCCCTCCCAAAATTTAGTTGGGTTTTTTTGGTTGGTTTTGTTGTTTGGGTTTTTTAAATGGTGTTTTTCCATGATGTTGTAAATTTCAAAGTCAACAGATAAACATGAAATTCCAATACAGAGACAAAGGGTTGATGTTATTACCACATTTGTGATTGCAAACAGGAGTATGAAGACCATTTGCTTCTCTATTAGCAGTATAGCTCTTGGCATCAGTACAGCGCCACAGGTATTACTGTTACAGAAAGTATGATGGAAAGTGGAGAGATCACAGAACATGTTTAATTTGGGGGCTGGAAAATAATGAAAGACAGACTTGTTTGTTTGTTGTAATTTTTAAAAAGAATCAAGGAGTGACTCAGTTGCAAGGCATCCCCTTAGCAGACAGAAAATATCAGACACTGAAGGCTGGCTTTTTTTCTGCTATACTAAGCAAAAAGAAGAAATGAAGTTCTGGAATCTACAAACACGTAAATTTAAATGAAGAACTGAATTCAGAAAGGAAATGTAAAATAAATGACCTTTGATTTACTTAACATCAAAGAAGACAGACAGTATAACTCCTGATAGAACACGAACTTTCAGGATTATTTTCCTAAAACTCACCTTTTAAAGATTTTAAGTGTTGCACAGCCATCCGTAACACCGTAAGCTTGTCTAGCTTTCGTGCCATGGGATTGCACTGAGGTATCATAGCAGACAATTCCTCTATCAGATTATTCATTTTGTCTCTTCTTCGCTTCTCTGTTTGACTGTGAGCCTCTCTAAGAAGAAAAATTGTTTTAGAACACATGATTTTCCCCATAATATTAACCAATTCAATTTTGGGAACGGAACATATCACAAGAAGTACTACTGCACTGAAACAGTTTTTCATACACTACTTGTATTTGACAATTGAATTGGATTCACTTGAACAAAACAGAAATGGTCACAATAATGATGTGAAATATTGAGGGGGAAAAAATATCTCAAGCAACAGCTTGATTATATGTGGCAGGAACAGGACGCTATGAAGACTTATAAAAGTTAATTCTTCTTGTGACCCTTGACATCCAAGTGAATAACTTGACACCTTACTGTATACCACAGAACTTTTGATACCATTAGTAATTACTGGAAGACATTTCTGCTCCCTGGCTCTATCTCTACCTGGCTTGTGTAACTAAGTTGGGGTATTCATTCTGCTACTTTTTTTTTTTTTTTTTTTTTTAAAAGAACACTCAGCACTTGCTAAAGCATCTCTCAAATCTGTTTTATGCGAACTCACAACAATCTGAGATGAGCAGTGCCTTCTTGTTATCTCATTACCTTAAAAATTACTCAGCTTGAAGACAGACACAAACACAAGCATTTATTCATAGCACAGCAGAAGCAACAGACAATACATTTATGTGTGCTTATAGGAGATGTAGTGGAAACTGAAATAAAAAGCTATGCCTCATGTAATTTCACCAGAGGCATTTCAGAAAGCCTTCCCCTTCATTCACCTGATAAGGTGGTAGAAAGGGTTTCAGCCTTTGAGGATACCTTGTTTCAGGTTTCATCTCTTGGTAAGCCTCTGTCCAAGAACTCAACCACAGAGAGCTTCTCTCCTTGGACAGTTTTCATCAGAAAACCCTTCTAAGGCACAAGACAGTGCACATCACAAATATATTTGTATATCAGGTCACTTTTTCTTTAATTCTTTCTAGTGGAGTATGTTAGCTTTTCTAGCTGATCTCCTCCCCTCTAACATCCTCTAGCAGATCAAAAAAAGTTTAATTCATTCTATTCCCTCCTTACCCAGAAGACAAGCTAGCCACTCAATTAAAACAAAGATTATTTTCCTTTCTGATTGAGACCAGACACAGTGTAGTTAACCAAACTGAGGGACAACAAGTTTTGGTTAACTGATCTCCAAAACATTTCCTCTTAGGCATACTGTAACAGAAGGTATTAAAGGTAATACAGTTAACTGTACCTGGCCTGTTAGGAAAGAACAAAGTACAGTTTTAAGGACCTAGTCTTCTATTCTTTTTATTATTTTTCCCCAAAATAAATCCCTTCTCCCCACAAATAATTCTGGGTCATTCATCCAAGCAATTAGCTTTTCTCTCTCTAAAAGCTTTTTTTTAAAAAATTTAATTTTATCAGTTATTCTTAGTTCTACAGGTTCATCCAACTTTTCCTCCGTGTCAGGTAGGAAAAATCAAGTAATATATTGTGTAGGCTCCTTGAACTGTGAACCTCAGGAAGACAGATACAAACATTTAGGGAAAGAGAGCAATCTTCCACATCTCTAAGAGTCAATAAGAAGTTATAGAAACCTGAACAGGTGGATGCAGAAATTCAGGTGATGACTGGATGATTCAGAAAGCCTTCTGTATACATTCCCCAGTTACAAAGGGGAAGGGAGAAAAGCAAGTTCCCCAATAAGCTTGAGAAAAGAAACACTGGAGGGAGATAACTGTTAAGCAAACCTTCAGAGAGTCTTGTAATTATTTTTTTTTCCTCCAACTAATGAGCCAAAACTTAAGGAAAAAAATTAACAATACAACATCAAAGTTATTAGAGCAATGTACAAAACAGAATCTTGTATAGCAATCTGGAATACTCAGTAAAGAAAAATAGATTTTGGAGTTAAACAAAAAGACTGCAAATGTATTTTGGAACACTTTAATTTCTTCCATTTTATTTAAGTTACAAGAACACTTCATAATTATTAGTTAGCATACTGTATAAATAATGCTTTTGACAGCAGAGTGGATTATTTATTTCTGCTTTGACATCTCTTCTCACATGACAAATGAAAGACAAGTTTATAAAACAGCTCTAGTTTTACTAAGTGGCTTGTCTATAGTTTAAAATATTTATTTGGATGAATCATGACTGCATTCAGTCACACAGCGTTTCAAATACTCCAAGTGCTTTAAGTGAATTCCAATTTGGTTTCAGGTTAAGATGTGAATTCAAAGTGCAATGGCAAACCTTGAATAATTCCCTATACAAAAACTTGCTCCACAACAAGAATTCTTTGTCATGCTTTAGGTGAATCTGTTTTCATGTGGGATAAATTTTAAATACCTCCAAGCGTAGACAAATCTAGAAAAAACAATTCTCAGATTCATACCGACTGAGGATCAGCTCCTCCCTTTGTACACAACTTGAGTGTACTGCATTTAATTCTCACCTTGAAAATTTTAACCTCAGGTTTTTACTAAACCATCTGAGATATTCTGCAATACAACATTGCTTAAAATTAGTAGAAAATAAAATCCTCAAGGAGGCTCTAAAAATTACTATAAATTTAGGGGGGAAAAGGAAAAGTTTACTGTTAAATACTGAGAGTTTTAATGAACGTTACCCACAAACTTGTATTTTAGTATTATGAATCCTAGTATTTACTAGCAAAACATACTTTTATTGTAAATTAGTACCTGAAATCTTTTATTTTAACATGTTCTTCATCTTCACTCCTAGAGAAAACAAGATATAAAGTTTTACATTGCATATTTAATACTAGGTACTTCTTTCCTCCCATAAATTCAAGAAGATATAGAAAATGCTACAAATTTACTATGGCTCTAACAAAAGCAAACCCACAAAAATTCCTAAAACAAAATGATCTAGCAAGTGATGCATAATAGAAGCAGACCAAAGCACAACTTCCAATATTCACAGTTAGGTGAACACATTACAGGGATATTTCATAATTACAGGGCTATTTTTATCCTGGAGAAAACAACATTAATGCAACATTCAAATAACTTAAGTCCAGGCTTGATTTTATGTTTTTATTCAAAATTTTACAAGACATCATCTATTAATGTTTTTATTTCCAAAATCTTATTGTCAAATGATGAAAAAAGCAACCCTAGCCTAGACTGGGCCTAAAATACGCTTTAATTGCTCATGGTCAGAAAAAGTAAAAATTAAGTGTTTTCCCATACCATACAGCAATGACTGCAAAGTTTATTTAATAAAATTGTAATAAAATGAAAGACAATCATACTGCCTGTATCACAATAAATACTTGGCAGCTGGAAAGTATGAAGAATGATTCACACAAGGGCAATGATCTTTTTTCTTCCCTAAGATCACTGTATTTTTCACCACCACCTATTAAGAATTTCAGAGCATGGCCTAATAGTAATCTTGCAAATTGTCGTGGCTTAACCCCAGCAGGTAACTAAGCACCACACAGCCGCTCACTCACCTCCCCCCCACCCAGAGGGATGGGGGAGACAACTGGGGAAGAAAAAGGTAAAACTTGTGGGTTGAGATAAGAACAGTTTAATAGAACAGGAAGGAAGAAACTAATAATGATAATAACAATAATAAAATGACAATAAAATAATACTAATAAAAGGACTGGAATATACAAAACAAGTGATGCGCAATGCAATTGCTCACCACCTGCCGACTGATGCCCGGTTAGTTCCCAAGCAGGAATACCCCCAGGCCAACTCCCCCCAGTTTACATAGTGGCCATGACATCCCATGGTATGGAATACCGCTTTGGCCAGTTTCAGTCAGATGTCCTGGCTGTGTCCCCTCCCAACTTCTTGTGCCCCTCCAGCCTTCCTGCTGGCTGGACATGAGAAGCTGAAAAATCCTTGACATTAGTCTAAACACTACTTAGCAACAACTGAAAACATCAGTGTGTTATCAACATTCTTCTCACACTGAACCCAAGACATAACACTATACCAGCTACTAGAAAGAAAATAAACTCTATCCCAGCTGAAACCAGGACACATGTTCAGTATGAGCAATTTGGTACTTGCAGAGAGGCAGTTCCTGTACAAACACTGGCTACTATTTTCTTTAAAAGAAAAACTGATACAAATATTTTTAATCTTTCTACAGCAGTTCTTCAGATTTTTTTAATTCAGCAGTGGAAACATCTCATGCAGTACTCTAAACTCCATTCCAGAAGACAGACCTGCTAGCCTATGACCATTTTAGAAGAGGCATATGTGGTACCAGAATGATTTTAAGGAGACAGGGCGATCAGTCAGCAGCTGTTTCCTATGAGGAAACAGAAGTAGGAAGTAGAAGGACAGCTGGAGATTACAGCTTTAGGAAAGGCCCGAAAAGCTGCTTCCACCTGTAACTAAGCACTGACCCCAGCAAGGATCCAGCAGCCAGAGCCAAATTAACACATGACTCAGAGATCCAGCTCTTCAACCTGGGATTTCACTGGAACCTAGGAATCTTCTAGACAGTCTGATAAACCCAAACACAGGAGTACGTTGGGCTCACAAGACCCTAGGACTTTTCTTCAGTGAAACTGTTTCAGATTTAGACGAGTTAGCAATAACTAATATTTTTCTTTCATTTCAAGAGAAACTTTTACCAGAAATGTGCATATACTATGAGCTCCAACAGAAGTTACATTGTCTGACCATAAGAGAAGAGGTAAGGGGGAGCCAGACCAACTGCAATGCAGCATGTGACCTATTAACTAACTCTCCTTCTCCCTCAGGAGCTCCACTTGGGGAAGAAACTAGAACAAATCTGCTGCTCAGGCAATCAGTCACAGCCTTCAATGGATTTATATAGCCTCTGTCCTAAAAGCTATGTTGTTACTGATATAAATAGCTAGATTAAAACTACCTTGACTACATGAACATAGGGTGAAATTCTACCTCTGTCTATAATGTAGGTATACTTAAATGGTACTAGAAAAAACAGAATCTGTACTAATCGGGGAAAAAACAAGAATACCACCTTTTCCTCTATTTTCTCAATTGATTTATTAAACATACTTCCTCATTTCTTCTAAAACAGAAGCAGAGGTTTTAAAGACAGAAGAGCAGTATTTTTATTCACACTTTTCCATCATGAGTACCACAGAAAAAATCTACTAAGAAACAAACAATTTATCCCCAAAGAAAGATTTTTATACTACCCAATAAGCCATGTACCAAATACTGACTATCCTGCAGAAAGGGATCTGGGGGTGCTGGTTGACAGCAGCCTCAATATGAGTCAGCAGTGTGCCCTGGCAGCCAAGAGGGCAAACTGCATCCTGGGGTGCATCAAACACAGCATGACCAGCTGGTCAAAAGAGGCAATTATCCCACTGTATTCAGCGTTGTTACAGTCTCACCTTGAATATTGTGTGCAGTTCTGGGCCTCACAATTTAAGAAGGGTGTTAAGGTCCTCGAATGCATCCAGAGGAGGGCAACAAAGCTGGTGAAAGGGCTGGAAGGAATGTCCTACAAGGAGTGGCTAAGGACTTTGGGCTTGTCTAGTTTGGAGAAAAGGAGGCTGAGGGGTAACCTCATCGCTCTCTACAGCTTCCTGAGGAGGGGAAGTGGAGAGAGAGGTGCTGATCTCTTCTCCCTGGTATCCAGTGATAGGATGCGTGGGAATGTTTCAAAGCTGTGCCAGGGGAGGTTTAGACCGGACATTAGGAAGCATTTCTTTACCGAGAGGGTGACCAAACACTAGAACAGGCTTCCTAGAGAGGTGGTGGATGCCCCGTGCCTGTCAGTGTTTAAGAGGCATTTGGACAATGCCCTTAACAACATGCTTTAACTTTTGGTCAGCCCTGAAGTGGTCAGGCAGTTGGGACTAGGTGATCGTTGTAGGTCCCTTCCAACTGAAATATTCTATTTTATAAAAAAGAATACAGCACTGCTACATATAAACAAATATATTTTCTAAGTAGGGTATCCAGGTGCAGCAAAAGAAATCACAACAAGGTAATAATGTAATTAATAACTATCCCATAACATATATACACAAAGGGTTTACTTATGCTGCACAGCCGATCTTAACTCTGGTTTGTCACCTTGTAATAGCAATATTTTAACATAGTTGTGGTAGTTCTATTTTAAAAAGCACTTGACAAGGCTAAAACAAACCAAACAAAAAATGTTTACATGCACCAGTCCTAGAAGAGTACCAGACCTTTCCTTCACCTCCCTAGTCTTCTTATTTAACTGTTACTTTTCATTCGCTCCCATTCTCACCTTAACTTCAATATTAACAAGTCTGGTGAAGTTATAAGCAAGTCAGAGTGTCTTCTTAGAAAGAAATATCAGAAAACCTTAACATTGGATGGACCTATCCATCCTGTTAATTACCTGTATGTTTATCACCTTGTGCTGTACAAAGACCTGCCCATAGCCAAAGCTTTCCTTAAGGCAAACCACACAGCTCATTTAGCCAAACAGGAAAACGTGACATGTTTATATCATTGAAAACAGAAATGGATTCATTTGTAAAAAGTACCTTTTCTGAGGATCACCATCAACTTCAACTGTGTCCCTGCAGAAACAGGTAATAAAGTAAGCAAAATGTAGTTTGAAGCACAAAAAGATTACTTGATACACCCAATGAAAAAATGTCACAGAAAAATTTTAGTGGAAACCCCACTTGATTAGTTATTTTCAGCAAGAACATTAGTTTTTACAAACGAATTATTAGTTCTTATAAAACAATACTTTTTCAATTAGTATTTCCACTTGGACATGAATTTTTTTTATGAAAGAAGTTTCATGAAATCAGAGAGAGATCCAAACTTCAGGGAAACGCTACTGATGAACCAGCACATTTACTGAACAGGTAAAAATCAACAAGCGCTACTGAAAAAGAATGGAGACTTTTTTTCCCAGAAACGAATGTATTTCTGGAGTTTTCAGTGATCTACAAGATACACTTGAATCTCCAAGTTGACAATTATATCAACACCTACAGTATGGCTACATTCTGTAGATCAACGGACTATATATGGAAGAAGCAGTGACTAAAGAGAATTGCTTTAATAATCACAAATACATGTAAATTTCCTACCTCTCCCCCTTTTTTAAACGTGGATTTTCCACACTAGTTTGGAGATACTTGTAATGCACTAGATCTGCAGGCTGACCTGTGTCCCTTACTTCTGGATAATTAATACAGCTTTGAATAGAAAAAGATTTTTTTTTTTTTTAAAGTGATCTATGTAAATGATTATTTGTTTAACTGGCAGCTGTTTGGCAGTTATAAAACAGGAGAAAACAGTCAACAGTATCATCTCGGTAGTCAAGTATGACCCACTTAAAAAAACTGAGTACTACTGTAGGACAGTCCTCATTTTTAGGTCACTGGTCTGTCTGGACATTTAAGTAAATGGCTGCCCTGGTCACTGAAGAAGCAGTTCTGATTCTCCAATTCTAGATCAAAGAGCTTAACTAGTGGTCTTGTTTCACACTTTAAGGTGATATTCTAATGTGCACTTGTGAGACTTCAAGCAACTTAATTTGCTGCAAAAAGAACTTGCCTTTTCTAGCAGGCAAAGAAGGAAGAAAAAAAAAAAGAAAAAAAAAAGAGTTAGGATTGAAATTTCAGCATTAGAGACGCACTACCCAGACGCTTCAGGCCAGGAAATGGCATTATAGAATCTTACATATATCC
The DNA here is from genome assembly GCF_900496995.4 of Aquila chrysaetos chrysaetos. Classification (NCBI taxonomy): domain Eukaryota; kingdom Metazoa; phylum Chordata; class Aves; order Accipitriformes; family Accipitridae; genus Aquila; species Aquila chrysaetos. The sequence continues at coordinate 29,532,051 of NC_044020.1, forward strand.
CTTAGATTTAAGGACTATTTTTTCTATTTTTAATAACTCAAGACTGTCAAAGAATGCATTTGGAAGAAAATGTAATAAATAATGGTAATAAATAAAGGAAAGAGGATTAGACAGTTACTACATTCCATAAATAACAGATTACTGTCTCAAATTTATGTTGAGACACATACAGAATCCATTTACTTACTGGTTATCAGAATCACTTCCTTTGCGCTTCCTTGGAATCTCAGCCACAGAAATGTTGAAAGAAGTAGTGGTAGCAGGCTTAGTTATTGGATTCATGAGGCTAGGGACTCCAGAAACAATGCACGGGTTTTCATCTATTGAGAAATTATCTGTAAATGAGAAAAAACCCTCACTGTTAAGTAAGAGCTGTATCATCGTGTATCCATTCTGATTTTCATTTGGAAAAAAAAATAATTGTCCGTGGGTGGCTTCTACGCCTCTGACACAAAAAACATAAAGGTTGCAGTGCTACAACCTAAGTACAGAGAAGAGTACACTGTCTTCCCACAGTCCTGTAACGATCTCATCAACCCAGTCAACACACCAATGCAATATAAAATACACATCTTCTCCTCTTAGCAGACTACACTTAAATCCCCCAGCACCTCAAACATCCTGCTGCAAAAACACAAGATGCGGCATTAGCTAGCAGATCAAAATACTGTGATTAGCGCTAAATTAAACTTAAAATATATAGTGAACTATGTTTTTTAAACAAGCTGAACATCCAAAAAATGAAAGTCTGCCATAACTATGTTTCTGACGTAAAATCTACAATTATGCAACATCAGTCACGTAAGTCAGGAGAGTCTTGAAAGCTTGTCAAGTTCTACCTCAAAGTTCTCTTGACAATTCTCCTCTCAAGGAAAACTGCTTTGTTTCTGGGAGGGACAGAAGAGGAGTCACAAGCCAAAATAATCGTAGCGACCTACTGGGAAAGGAAAACAGTCTCAGGGAATCTAAGCACTATTACACTTTTTCCCTATCTCAATGCAAAGCTATCACAAAGAATCACCCAGTTGATGTTTAGGTCAAGAATCAGAATTAACTCTGTTTCAGCAAATGTAGGCACTCCTTTATGCTTCATGTGCTAGTGAGGAAAGTATCCTATGTGATACATCTAGAAACAGTAAAGAATTAACTCCATGAAGGGAGAGATGAGGGATTGAGGGAGGTCATTTAAGGAAGTGAGCATCTCCTACTTCTAGCAGGAGGCAAAACCCAAGATGAGTACTTTCAAAATCCAGCAGGAAGGAAAACTGTATACTTTATTGTGAGCTTTCTTTTTTTTTTAGCATCTGTGCTGTCTGTAAATGATATGTAAAAATGTGTAAAAGTAATGATACACAGTTCATGTTTTTTTCCTCTTAGGTGTAACCACATCTTACACCAGAAAAATTACCTTCCATGTTCTCATTTTCTGTTGGAATATGACTCTGGAGAGTTAAATGAAAATAGGCTAATACTTGAGCAGCTTGCCTAATCCTCTCACTACCAAGTCAGACTACACAGAGGCAGTCCCTGTTTTATTTTAGAAAGCTGTTTAACTCATTAAGTCACATAGGAAGTTCCAAAAAAAGAGGTGGAAACTCAAAGAATCTGTAAATACTTGAAAAATAAGTAACAGCCTTTGGGTATCTGCAACAGAAAGAAAATTTGGTTACTTCAAATACACAACATATTCCAGTTAGTGATATTAAAAATATATTAAGAGAAATGATGTCATAAATACTACTAGGGCACAAATGCTAGATGTTTGAAATATTTTTATGATTAATCATTACTTCATAATAGTCTCATTTTATATTTCTACTATAAATTCGTGCAATTATAAAACAAACAGAAAACCCCCCAAGAATTCCAAAGGAACTCTTTATTTATAAAGAATAGTTTTAATTCGCTTAGGTCATAGCAGCCTATAATTACTAGATTAAGTTATTGAAGTATAATCATACTTCATGAATATTCATGAAAGTAATTCCTAACAGAAACCCACATGTATCAAAGACAAGAACGCCTTCAGCACAACAGAGCCTTTCGTCCTGGAACAAAGCAGGACAGAACAGACCCACTGACCTAAATACTCCTTTGCACACAGATGGCCAGCCTGCTTTCTAAACCACTTCCCTTTAAAGAAACAAAATGAAATGCCTCATTTACAGCTTTTCCAATTTATCCTTCATATTATCAAAGTAACTACTATTTTTTCCTCACACTCAAGCAACAAATTCTGAATACTGCACATATCTCCTCTACATTTCCTAACAACACCCTTTTCCCTTTTTCTTAACTAAGAAAATAAAAAACGTTTAGATTATCAGCAACAATGACCTATTAAGAACTTCTACACTACAATTTTTACGTGATAAATTGAATCCTAAATACTATCACTGTGACAAACTAAATGCCATGTTAATTGCCATCTAACTAAATGCCAGTAAGATAGCTGGTTGATCTTAGATAAAAATATACAGTTAAGAATCTGTATTGATCCCTGACATGTACAGCACGCAGCATATATTCTTTATACATATTCTTTAAGATCCTCAAAAAACCCCCAAACCAAACCCCAAAAACCCAAAAACAATTCAAAAGAAAACAAATAGGAGAAATAAATTTAAAGCTTCAGAACTACCAAACGTAGTAGAAAAGTAATTATTTGGAATTTAACAGACAAGGGCAAATCTTTTTAATACCTACTACTCAATGAACAAGCAGCAGACAGAAACAGTTCATAAAGCTAAGTCAGCTTTGCGAATTCAGTAAGAGTGCTTTAAAATAATCTCTTAGGGCTTTATAATAGCTATCATTATGATATTAGGTGATTCCAAGGTGCTTACTCTTTCCCTGAAGAGCGTCTTAACCTTGTGTAGACTGTGATGAAAGATTTCTTTACTTCTCCAGCTACACCACTTTGGGAGACCTGGATAAAGGATTTAAAAATCTTTGGGTTCACAAAAGGAATGAGCTAGAATGCACCCCAATAACCAGGGTGTGCTTCTACAATAGGAAAAGCTGGATTCTTACCTTTCATTTGTGCACCTGGCTGAATTCTTATATTTTCAATTTCTATGAACATTTTCATACCATTAACATCAAACCCAGAACATTCCTAAGAAGCTATGAAGCAAAACTAAACGTTTCCCAATTTCATAGCACTCTTACTTCATGAAAAATAATATCCAGAAAGACCATTCTTTATTACAAGTTTACTTTCCTGGAAAACCAAAATCATTAGTCAATTTTTAAACTACTAGAAACAGTTTAATTCAACTAGAGATATTTTGTTTTACCACCCCAAATGCTATTACTTACACTAGTCTGGTTTGCAAGTCAAATAAAATGCCAACTGAGAAATGACACTTTTTTTTTTAAATTATTACTGTTCATTTCAAAGTTCTACTAATGCCCTGGAATACTGATAACTGAATTTTAATGGTAAGTGAATAGTTCCTCAAATACATATGTCTATTTATGATCTATGTTTGGCTCTCAGTATTAAGCATATATGCTTATCTATATTAAAAATTAGTATTTCAAAAGCATATTATGCACATCAGGGCAGGTGAAAGTAATACTGAAAAAACTCCCACTGTAATCATTCTCTCTGCAAAAAAGCAAAGACCATCCAAACTTTACAAACACACCATACGAAATATAGCTCCTTCCCACTAAGTGTATCAGAAATAGAAAGCTATTATTTCAACACTAACTTTAGTACATTTCATAACCAAAGTATTTAAAAAATGTTTATCAATATATACAATTCTCATCACATCAACATACAAGACCACACCCTACTGAACTACCACCTCTCGTGTTTTTCTACAAGAAAAAAAAAATTAAAAAATTTTACCGTCCTCAAGGGGGTTGGCAAGGAAGCAAACAACTGCAAATAAGCTATATGAAACTACTGTTTAGGGGTAGGATATGAAGTAAAGACATACGAAATCAACCATATTCTTATGTTCAGCAAAGGTTCTGCACAAATCACATGCAATGCATTAAGAAACAAGGCTTGGGAGACTCTACACTTTTCCAATTACTGACAATAATATTTTCTAAATGCATGCCACATTCCTGAGCTGTTTTCTCCACTAACAGTTTTAAGGTTTTCAGTTCCTAAACAAACATAACCTATTAGAAAAGTCTTAAGGCCAAACTCCACGAGCCAAACTCCACCAGCCAAAAAGATGAGATTCATCTGAACAAATAAGTATGTCCACATCTGAACTAGCCATTCTAGTCCCTCTTGGAGGGAAGACGACATTTCTAGGGTGATTCATCTCAACCTAAAATAGATTCCTACAGTTGGCTAGATGAAATACAACATTTCTAGGGTGATTCATCTCAATTTAAAATAGATTCCTACAGTTGGTTAGATTAAATACAGTCCAAGAGTGCCTACTGCTATTCAGTATTTATACAAAGACCAAAGTAACTAGCTCAGACTTGGATATCTACTCTGTAGACACGTAAAGATAAGCGAGATGAATCCCACCCAAGGTGGCTATCATGCAATTCTTAAAATACAACAGCCACAGACATCACCTGTTTGTCACATGCAACAAGTTCAAGCTCAAGGCAGTCTTTCACAATTATTGCCTTAATTATGCACTACCACCTCTTGACCCACTCACCCCCCTATGAAAGTTTAGCTTTTCTGGCTAGGTTTACTCCTCATAGGTTTTCCTAAAATATTAGTTTACTGCTAAAAGATTATTTTGACTTTTTAGAATCATCAAAAGGAAATCATACAAGATACACATAAGCACTCCAAAAATCAGCAGAAGAATACAATTCACGTAGGTATTAATAAATTAATAAAAAAGCTGTCAGCCCTCATTTAGCCAGTTTAAAAAAAGAACATCTAAATCCATCTATCAGTATATTACAGTAAAATATGCTTGAAATAAAATGTCAATGAATAAGTACATTTATAAAACTTAGGGGTGGCACTCTTCATAGTCTGTGAATAAATGTACACACCAGACAGAAAAATGTCACAGCTCTGCAGCTGCTGAAGTTAACAATGCGGTAACACTGGCACAACCTTTCTAAGAATAAGAAGGCACTTTCAATCCAGCTTCCTATTTTGAAACACTTTCTGGCAGAAGGAAAGGAGAAGAAAGAAGCTGCTTTGAATTGAAATTTCTAAGACCACAGATGCCACAGACTATTAAAATGTGTATTTTCCAAATATATGTTCCTGGCATGCACAAAAACATTTAGCTAGAAATTCAAGCTTTGACAAGTTTAAAGAAGTCAAAATTATGTTAGAAGTGACTGTAGTTAAAGTGGCACATAAGGGTTCTTCAGTCTAACTAGGTGAGTTATTAAAATTGAAATCTACTCACACAAGCTATTAGGCTATGTCTACAGTAGTGAATACAATGGCATAACAGCAACAGGTCAGTAAGAGAAGCAGCTGGTGCAGAAGCCCCTGTTTCTAATTTGTAAGTAGTTCAGGGAGCTTACACTAAATCACATTTAGTCTGGTTCATTGGGCCAAAAATCCTTACAATGCATGTGTTTTAAAGCTGTCTGAGAACAAACCACTGGTTCAGTCCCTTATGTTTGGAGTTGGAGTATGTTTGGTATGTGCCTGGAGTAGCACTAAATAATAATGTGCTACATTAAAATTTGAGTTTAGTTTCTTCTGAAAGGAGTCCAGTTCATTTATACCAAAACTGCTCTGCAAACCAAACCAATGAGCAGTAAGTTGGGATGATGGGATTCAATTCAAACCAATGCTACTGCTCTGAACCAAAACGCTAATGTGCACACAGCCTCTGAATACTTACTTGATTTCAGGGTCTCAGTCTAAAGTCCTTAGGAGTGCAGTCATATGAAGAAGCAGAGATATATACACACACACACAAATCTAGGCACACAAGCAACCTGCATTTTCTAAACTGAAGTACTACTCAAGACGCCAAGTTGGATTCTTAAGTTTTGTCATAATTGATATGCCTTTTTTTTTTTTTTTAAGATATAAGGTGTCTCCGATTACCTAAGCAATTACAGATGTATCTATCTATACATGCAGCACACACAGAGCATGTCTATTGAGTCAAATAATTTCAAATAACTCTATGTTATGTAGATTGCTTTATTTTACTATGGAGTTATTTTTCTAAAATTATTTTAATGAATTCTTAATGCAGATTTTAATTAGAGAATGAGAAAACTGTACCTATATCCTATACATACAGTACTGTATGAGGAAGAAAGCTACAGGTGCTGTGATATGCATCAGTTTACAGGTCCTGCAGATCTGAACACCTATAAAACAAAGAACCATATTTTCTAAACAGGCGTGAGACTTGTATTAAATATTATTTTTATTTATTTATTTTAGAGCTTTAAAATAGGCCATGAAAAGCACCTTCAGAATAGTTACAGCAAGTCTGGTATCGAGATCATAGCCCATAGTATCTCTCATTGAAAGCTGGGGCAACAATTTTCATTGCAGTTAAGTTGTGAAAACAGTAGAAAAGTACTGTCTAAACCAGGGTTTTTTCCCCCCAAATTTTATAAGCATGCATAATGCAGGAGCAACATACAGAGAGTTCTGTAATGAAATCATCTTATGAACACTACTATACAGAGAATAAACTCTTCCAGGTTAACTTAAGAACATTGGATTTGTTTTTAATATCACAAAATGATGAAAGGAAAAAGTATAATATCCTGAATTATAGAAATTTAAATCAAACATTAATACAGGCAACCAACTACTTTCTGCATCTATTTTTACTTATTTTCACCACTCAGAAGAGGTCAAGAATCACAATGTAACCAATTAAATAACACATTTACTTAATAGATTTCAAACACCAAATATCTAGCCAAACCTATTAGTGTATTAAAAAGCATGACTGTAACTAGCTAATGAAAAGATACTACACAAGTGCTTGAAAGGCTACCCTGCTTTCCCAGTCAACTTCAGGCTCAAACCAGGTCGCTGATAGAAATCGAGAGTCTCATATATCGTAGTTCATTACTGGGAAAAAAAAAAACCAAAACAACAAACCCCTCTCCAATCATATACTGTTAAAGGAATGGAAGGTAGCTGCTTTCTTGTAAGTTTTTGATTCATACTATTGTACAATTCTGATTCCCATCAAGTCACCTGCAGAACTTCCATGGAAGTTCTTCCATTCCAAACAGGGAATTCTCAACAGAGTATTCACAATAATTCACTTCCCACGATCACCCACCAAATTATTTCTTCTTACAATGATTTTCTTAGTTGATGTGAACTGTCCACTTTAGAGTTTGTTTTTCATAATGTGCAAGTATATCAATGATAACGTGTACACTCAAGTGAAAACAAAACTATTAAGCAGCTAACCTTCGTGTGGACCTACTCCACAAAAATTAAGATACTTTTATCTAAAAAAAAAAAAAAAAAAAAAAAAAAAAAAACCACATTTCTTCAAAAAACTGTTAGAATAGGTATAAGCATGGGTAAGAAAGAAACCAGGGAGGGGAGTTTCTTTCACAATGAAACATGAAAGCCTATGGTTCATTGCTTTCCCAAATCTGTTTGCAAATGGAAATGTCTACATTTTGGGGGTTTTCCATATTTTGATTATTTCCTTTCCTTACTGTATGTGCATGATATAGAAACAATAAATCCTCGTTTAAGCACAATTTAACAGACTGCAAAAACTCTACAAAAAACACCACCAAAACCCCTACTTTATTTTCAAACACTAGATTACTTTGCTACAAAATTATACCAGTATTTAAACAATCGAGCAGCAGAGACCAGGATCCCCACATACATTAAAACACACATAACCCAACAGACGTTTAGAAAACAATAACAACTACTAAACCTAGAAGAATTGGTGCTAACTAAACGGAACTGCAATGACGACTTAGGAGAGATTTGCTCACTTCTGTTTTTCAAAACCCCGTGCAAAACACGTCTTTCTTCTCGGAGAGGGGAAGAAACGTACCCATTTCAAAGCAGGAGGAGCACAAGCAGCTGCTGGTGGTTTACAACTAGCCTTGTTTTAGTACCAGAAACTTATGATTAAGAACAAGGCAGGAACATCAAACCCTGGTCATCATACAAGCGTGGGCACGCACACACACACAAGCCAAAATCACTATACCTAAAATACTAAATTACGTTTACCCACAAAAAAAATCACACTAGCGTATTAGGAACACATAAAACGACTAAGTGTGTATCGGAAACAGCAAGCTACATACCAAGTTAAAAAAGCAAAAACATTTTTAGTCCGCATCACATCGGTATGATGACACATCTGTAACAGCAATAAAGAGAAGTACAAACTGAGCGTTACACTCGGGATTTCTCTGCAAGTGCACAAGGTAACGCCGCTGCAGCCGCCCCTGTGTCCCTTTACTGAACTTCAACGGGAGAGAGAAGTTTGCGGCGTCCAGGTCATACTTCGGGCCAGCGTGCGTGCAGGCACCAGTGTGAATTAAAAAAAAAAAAACAAACCAAAGCCCCCCTCACCACAGAGCGATACCGGGAACACGACGGGACCGAAGTGCCCCCACAGAAAGGCTGTACCCCACGGACGGCCGCGCACAGCCCGGAGACGCTCGCCCCTGCCCCTGCCCCACCGGCACCGACCTCACCGCCACGGTCAGGCAGGGCTTGCCGCGCCACATCCCGGAGGCAGACAGACGGACGGACAGACGGGCAGGCAGACGGGCACACCCCGCCCCACCCGCACCCGCGACCGCCCCACACACACAGCGCAACGCAGCGCCCACAGCCGTTCCAGCGGGGCGGGGGGGGCACCCCCGCCGCCGCCCCGCCAGCGGCCGTCCCCCACACGGCCCCCTCCACCGCCCCCACCTTCAGCAGCCCGCCGCTCCTCCTCGGTCCCCTCGGCGCTTCCCGCTCCTGCCTCAGCCATGGCGGGCGGCCCGTGCCCCGCTCCGCGGCGCGCCCGGCACCGGCGGCATGCAGGAGGTGAACTAAGGTGAGGGGAAACTGCCCGTCCCGCCGGCCCGGGGGAGGGCTCCCGGCGCCCCGCCAGCCGCCCCGCCTCGCTGGCGCCGCCTCAGCAGCGCCGCCACCGCCGCCATGCCCCCGCCCCGCCCGGCGGGACACTTCTCGCGAGAGTTCGAGCCGCCCGGGCGGGCGGTGGCTGGCGCCGTCCCCTTCCCGCCCCGCCGCCCCTGAGGCTGGCGGCCGCTCCTCGTCCCCGAGCAGGGGAGGGCTGGAAGCGAAAAGGGGGTGAAGGCCAGCAGCGCGGCCCTCAGCTGGAGCTCCGGGAGCCGCGAGGGTAGTCGTGGCAGCCGGGCAGGCCGCGCCGCGCCGCGCCGCGCCAGCCGCGTCGAGTAGATGGCGGGAGCGCCCCTGCTCCCCTCTGGCATGTGGGAGAGCCAGGGCAGGCGCGGGCCGCTTCTGACCTTCGCAGTGTGGGGGAAGATCCCCCAGTCTCTTTGCCTTGGCCTGCGTACCTCGTACGTTTTCAGGGTGCTGAACAGAGGACGCCTTGTCTGAGGAAGAATTGGGATCTTGGGAGTGATGTGGGTTGGAGGAGGCCTCTCTGGGTCATCTGGTCCAGGGCGTGGTCAGAGCAGGGCAGAGAACAGTCGCACATATCCGTAAAAGTTAGCCTAAAAATCGGGTTAACTTCTACCAGTATGTTAAACCGTGTTAGTAGGCCTCGGTTACACCAGATGCTGAAGCAGTAGCTATGTTTTTTGCTAATACCAGGAGTGCACTTTTGAAGTGAATCTACCCCTCATTGTGCTTTGGTTCTCATCCTGGAGTAGTCTTGGTGTGTGCGAAGTGTATTCCTTTCGCACAAGGACCTCAAGATACACTTGGAAGAGCTTCATGTGCTCCAGCTGTTAACAGGCATTCTCTCCAGCGGACCCCACCAGAGCTAGTCTGAAATGAAACCTCTACAACATGCATGGTGTGGGCATCGGGACCTAAGCAATGCCCGTTCCACTTGACAGAACCTCTCTTACTGTCCTGCCCTGCTTGTTAATGTTGATGTAGCCCGTGCTTGCTCAGTTCCAGTTGCAGGTGTGGCAAAATAGACTATTGCCTAGACTCACGCATCCTTACCTGTGCCATCTTCAAGGGCTGCACGTGTGCCTGCTTCCATCTGTTGAACTCGGGTACGAGAGAACTTGCATGTACAGTGCAGCTGGTGTCGCTCACCAGTAAGGCTGGATCTAGATGGTCGGTGACCTGTGTGAAGGAAGCTGCTTCTGCAGGTGTACTGTTTGGTGGGCTTTCAGAGAGTCTGTCTGTCATTAGTCATGGGGGGTCCTTTGGAACTAACAAAAGTAGGTGTAATATTTTGCAAAGCATATTACATTCTTTCGTCATCGGTTCTAGTGGTTAACATCTAAGTTGTTAAAATTTGTATCTTTGAGCTGCAAACAAGTGATGGGTTTTTCGGATCTGGAGGCATGATAAAATTACTCTTAAGAAGAAAAACATCCTTTGCTAAAAGTGAAAGTGACTAAATACACAAAAAAGATCCATGTGGTTTTAATAAAAGCCAAGAATATTATTTACATAAGTATTTTCATCATCGGCTACATTATGCTGAGAGGAAGTATATGTACCTGAATGCCAATTATCTGTCCACGTCAAAGGAATTTGCAAGCATGCAAAGGGTTAAGCCAAACCTATGGGTTATAAAATTGCTCTTGCAGAAATAAATTTCTTGAGAGATAGTTTTCTGAAAGGCTGTGTTCTTCAAGAGGATAGTCACATGCAACCGAACAATGAGTCTAGAGCTGTAGAAACAGTGCAGAGGGACACTTGTAGTAACGTTTATAAGCTTCTCACCACTGGCTGGTAAGACTATGGGTGATGATGGTTATTTATAAAATTACAAGAGATTGTTTACTGTTGACTCTATTAAAAAAAAAAAAAGAAGGCTTTCCCCCCACCCTCCCCCTTTCAAAATTAAGGTAATTTTGAAGTCCTACTAAAGATTCTTACTATAGCTTGATATACCTGGACAAAAACCTCCTCTGTGTAAAACAGCAGTTTCTATGTCTGTTTTCCCTGTGTAGGAAAGTTAATATTTTATCTTGGGAAAGCTTTGAACAGAAGTCTCATCAAATCTTTGCTTCTCTGCTTCCATCATCCCATCTAAGACAGCAGTTCAGTATTGTCTTTATTTTAATTATGTATAAACATCTATGTCTGCCAAGACACTCTCTACAGCTACCTGAAAGGAGGTTGTAGCAAAGTGGGTGTCAGTTTCTTTTCCCAAGTAACAAGTGATAGGACAAGACAAAATGGCCTTAGGTTGAGCCTGGGGAGGTTTAGATTGGATACTAGGAAAAATTTCTTCACCGAAAGGGTTATCAAGCATTGGAACAGGCTGCCCAGGGAAGCAGTTGAGTCACCATCCCTGGAGGTATTTAAAAGACGTATAGACATGGCACTTAGGGACATGGTTTAGTGGTAGACTTGGCAGTGCTAGGTCAACGGTTGGACTCGATGATCTTAAGGGTCTCTTCCAACCTAAATGATTCTGTGATTTTAAGAACTTGAGAAAGTAAATCCTCACAAAATTATGTGGGCCAAATCCATTTGAACACCTATGAATTTAATGTAACATGGTGGAAGATTAGTAACTTGCCTAGTCAATAATAGAACTGCGAAAAAAACCTCAGAAAACAAAGATGTGTTTCATTCATAGCTTTCTGAGATTTAGGCAGAATTTACTTGCCTGAACTCCAAACTATAATCTTGAGAATGATTACTCAAATGCAGTCCTGAACTCCATTTGTGCCATCTTTTATACTTTGAAGCTCCCAACACATTTCAGATTCGACTTGGAAGCACCTCGTCTGTATGGGAGTGGGAAGCTCAACATCTTGCCCATAGCTAAGCCCAAGGGATAGACTAGGCCTGTGGAAGGGCTGAGTGGGTGGATGGCTCTAACAGAATATGCTTACCTGGCTGGGGAATCATGGGTTCCAGCTGGGGATATTGCTGAACAAGTGCAATTGCACTACTATGATAGTCTCAATGCACACTTTTTCATAGGGTACTTTTTTTCCCTTGCAAATCCAACTTTTAATCTCAGAATTTTAAGTTATATGTAATCCCACAGTTACTATTGCAGTGATATATAGATTCCACCATGCTGGGTTCAGTTTGTCTTACAAAATTTGTATTGGACAAAAGCATTTAGAAACTACTTCTGCCCTTAATGAAATAAAAAGCAGTAGGAAGAGTTAAAAAAACAGGAGCTAGACAGTGTTGCCATCTTTAAGAAAATTATTGTAATTAATGCACATTTGCTTTACTCATATACTACAACTGATACTGAAAAAAATTTCCAAGAATTTGTTCATAGGAAGCTTAAATGTCACGTTTGGCCCTGCTAAAATACTGGTTTGCCCCAGTTTTGAAGCTAGGAGCTCCCTCCTCCAGGTTTGCATCATCAGTGGACACCCAAATGTTAAGGAGATTTCAGAAGAGTGAGTCAGCCACATTGACTGAAAGGGTTTCAGAGACCCAGTAACAACAGAAAGTTGAAGATGGCCGTTGTTATAAAGCTCAATGAGTTAAAGATTTAAATAGTTCAGAAAACTGTTTTAACAAACTTAACAGCTTAACAGCTATTAAATACAAACTCTCTCCATATGGGAATGTTCAATGAGGCCATTCAAAATGTAATAGTTTTTTTTTAACTGACTAGAAACAGAGCTAATGTACCTTATTCACATTTTATTTAATATTTTTTAGTGCAACAGTAGAATTACTTGTAATTTAATGCAGAATTTTTGGGCACTTTATGATATGTCTAGGTCAGAAAATCCGATCAATCTCTTAGCAGTATTTCTGCCTCTCATGTTTTCTTCTGTGTATTTCTCATCCGTGGTCTATGTCACATCTCCCAGCACTTAGAGAGTTCTTACAAACATAATGTGCTGCCAATTGATTAACACAGATTTTAAACATCATTTATTATACTTGTTTCTTATTCAAAGGTGATGATTGGTCTCTTTATTGAACGTTTCATACATTTCATAAATGACAGTAACTGGTGTTTAAAGCATATAGTTAGCCTTGAGTCTTGGCAGAGCAGGATCCCAGTTTATGTAAGGCACTGATTTTGAGTAGGCCACACTTGATATTTTTGCCCTGTTTTTAGGTGAGCACTTTCTCTTGAGTAGCTTTTAGCTATAAAATAGAGAACAGAATGCTTTATATAAGCATCGGTTAGCCTCTTTTTCCCAAACAACTTATACAACAACTTGCTAAAGGGGTAAAAGTAACAATCAAACGTCAGAGCAGTTAAATAATAGCCTGAGACTGTGCAGTTAGAAAGGTGTCTGCATTATTACTCCTTTTTCTTTTCTGTAAATAATTAATGACATCCAACGCATAGCGTGTCTTAGCTGTTACACAGGACATGAAAAGCATCCAGTCAGCGTTTCTCTGAGATACCATTCTGACGAGGATGGATGCAAATTCCGTTGTGTATTTGCTGGGGCCAAGCTAGCTCTATGCACACCATGCTTAGGAGACCTATTTCAGAAGCCGAGAGCGACTGGACAAAAGCACTCTTCTCCTCTAAGGGAACACTTAGAGTCACTCTATGTTATTAGAGCAACTTCTATTACTTCACATAAAAACAGGTGACTGCTTAGGGTGAGCTACCTAACTTTTTTCTACTGAAACTTAACAACAGTAAACTGAAGTTACTCAGCATACCTGTAAACACAAATACAGATTTTTCACAGACTTCTCTTCCAGAATACAAGTGCTTATGGTTTCCCTTCAGACCACAGAATTACATGGCTCAAAGTAATGTAAAGAACAACCTTTGTCCTGTATCAAGTGCATTTTTATAGAGTACATATGAACAGGCTAGCGAGTTAGAAGAGTGAATACAATTAAAAAAAAAAAAAATCTGTTTTAGTCTGTAGTTTGTGCTTGAAGGTCACTGGATTACTTTTAAGGGCACCACAAGCAATTTGTTGACTTTACTATAAATTCCATGTCTATGCATTAGTAAAATCTGCTCTCGTTTTAAAGCAAAAGGTCTTGCCCAAATCAGAGTCTTTTGCTTCAGAAGTTATATAAATAGCATAATCGTACTGTAATCAGCCAACAACAAAAATAAGCTCTTTAAAGTTATTTCCACTCAATAATCGGTACAGAAGCCCTTCGAAGAAGCAAAAAACCAGCACAAAAGAATTCAGGCTTTGCCAGCAACGGACTGCGCTATGCTGGCACAACACAGTGAGTGAAGTTGTATGGATTACGTTAGGCAGTACATCAGACTGGATTGTGATAGTGATATAGTCTGGCCTTAAAGATCTATGAATCACAAACAAATTCCTTGCAAGATGAAACAAGTTTAACTTGAAAAGCACTTCCAAATCCTACTTACTCTCCCTCTCTAATCTCAGTATTGGAGCCAGTAGGATGATCAATTTACTTCGTGGTTTTCTAACAAATTAAAACAAGTAAAAAAGATTAGCATTTTCCAAAGTGCCTGCTTTATTTTGGAGTCCTGGCTGGTGAGGTTTGTGCCCACAGAGTAATTCACTTGCTTGCAAATCTCTTAACCTAAGTCTCTCAATTTGATGGTGCCACTTTTGATTTAAAAACAAAATAAACTTCAGTTTTTAAGTAGCCTTTTCGTTCCTGGCAGAAACTGGTATTTTCTGAATGCCTAATAAGACCCTAATGTCTAACGTGTCTGAAAAACAGTATTGCTGTTACAAATCTCTACACAAGGATAAATAAAGCTGCTTAGGGGTCCTGTTGAAACAAAAAGCAATTGAAATGTGCCCATGGTGCACAAGTGGCAGCCTCCAAGCTGAGTCCTATCTCTCTAGGATCAGTGAGATCTCACCTAGTGCCTTTTATGCCCTGGCTAAGAGAGAACAAAACCAGCTGTGAGAGCAGCATATCTCCAAGGTCAAAACACCTTTTCTTGGGTTTGCACACAACCAATCTGTGAACCTCCAAGCTGCAATCTTCTCATCCATCTTACCTGCAAAGGTCCTGACAATGAGTTACATCACTGTCTGAAAGTCCTCTCCTTGATTAAAGCAGACTTGTCACTGCACTATAGATTACTGGTCTTTTCAAGTGTTAACAGCCTCATATTAAACAGCTGGTATAGGAACAATACAAAGGTACAGAAATGTAAACCACCTCCAATCTGTGCCACTAAGTCAAGGCAGAATTAACTGAAGAGAGAAACCCAATGACTGTTGCACACAGTGGGCCCATAAGTATGCCTAACATTACTCAGCAGAACCGTGCGGATTGAATGCATCACATTCATTGTTCACTGCCTGTGAACTTCATAAATCAAGAAGTCATGCCAATCTGTTTGCTTCCTAGAATAGGCAAAAATCCATACTGGGGCCCAATTATGTACTGTGCTATTTCAGAAAAAGGCATTTATATAAATTGTACATTTTGCAAAGTTTCCTTGAGGCATTAGTTTAGTTTTGTTTATTAAAAAAACAGGTAATATTTTCTTCTTTCATAGCAGAAGTACATGCAAGTTTCTCACCATTGTATTTGAAGCCAAAAGGTACCCTTTTCACATACTGCTTTTCAACCAATTGAACTGTACAGATAGTAAAATCTTTTTGTTTCATTTGTACAGAACATAAAAGCATGGCATCAGCAAACAGCTTGCTTTTGAGACCGTACTTGTTTGCTGGTTTCTTTGGGCTTTAGATAGGGATCTTTTGCTGACGTCTGTGGGAGCTACATGAGACCTCCAAGGCAGCCTGAAAATCTTGAGATGTGTGCCTAGTTTACCAGTGATTCACTCTGTCATGATCAAAAAGTCACTGAAGTTCTTACCTGATCATTCGTTATTGTTAAAAAGATATATAGAAGTCAGAAGTAGACTTTGTAAGGAAATTAAGTGTCCAAGACTAGCAGAGCTATTGCAGTTTTTGAGTAAGTCCTAACACGAGAGAGATGCATGTTCAAATCAGTGCTCCCATTTCGACTCTCAAAGTTTTGTGGATGGCCACATGTGCACAGACCTGGCCCGGGGGGAATGTCTTGGCACCTGCTTCCTTTTGGAACTCCATTACCTTCATATTCCAGCCTGTACAGCCACACTGAGGGGCAGATTCTGCCTACATCCCTGGAAGGAAACAAGGTGTTACATAGGCTCCGTGTGTATGTAACACTTGCTATCTGTAGCTGCCAACTCTTTCAAAATGTGGAGCAGAGGCTGTGGTTACACTTTTACACAACGTCTTCAAGGTCACAGCACTTAACTCTGCTGATGAGCTGCCCTCTCAACATCATTTAGTCTCGTGGGCTGGAAATGTAGAGGCAAGGGCAAAGATTTTGTCTTTGGAGGGGGGAGGATGGGCAGAGACACCTGGAGGGGAAGAAACTGCCACCAATTGAAGGTGGACTGCCCAGGGACAGCACATACAGAGAGCATGTATTCCTAGAGGAGAGAGAAGCAGCAGCAGATGGTGGCTCACTAGAAACAGATTAAAGCAAGCCTAGGTACGGAAACAAGATGTGGCATCAAAGGTCAGTTCAAATCAGAAACAAACTGTTCCTAGCAGAGCTCTGACTTGGTTGGGAAATGAGAAACCTGGGTTAATTTCCCTGCTCAGCATGAGGAGGTTCAAGCCTACATGCCCCATTTCCCCAGAAAACAGTAACCTCCACACTACCAACCTGGAGAGAGGTGGTGGGAGGAGTGGGAGGTGGTGAGATGAACTCTCCCTGCATGTGTAAAGATTCATTTCCCCTCACACTGACTGTAGAAGTTTTCCTGTGTGATGAAGTGTATAAATCCCAGTGCCATTACTATTGACAGAGAATAAGTTAATTGTATAATATATACGTTAACTTGCCCTTCAACTGTCCCAATACTTAACATACCTGGTATCTTTTGGACAGCGACTTCTTTTAGGCAGAATGGCATTCTGTGCAGCAGAGCCTGCCTAGCGCTGCTGAACCCAGCATGGCTGACAGGTTACAGTCTACTGGCACCCACATGTAAAACCTGCTTTCATCGTTGAAATTCAGCTATGGGATAGGCATTTTAGAACGTCTGTGATATTTAAAATTTACATGCATGATAAATAAAATTACCTCAAAGAAGTACGTTAAGCACTTCCTGAACTGCAAATATATCCTTCTCTAGTCCAGAGCTGGGAACAACTACTGTCATCACTCCCAACAGCAACAGACTGTTCTGAATACTCCTCCCTTCTCTTTCCATAGGAAGATTGTCAGAAAAAACCTTTTATTGTCCAAAGCATAATTGTTTTGCTTATGTACAAGAATAAAGAAATTAAAAATGCACAACAGATATTTGCAGTATGTTTTATAAACACTAAACCATATAATATTAAAAGTGGTTGATTTAAAAAAATCCAAACATTTCTGCACATGCTGAAAGCACAGCCTTTATATTTGCCATTGAAGGGCTGTATTTTTGAGGAATACTGAATTTGGTAATGCAAGGAGATAAAGAACTAAGCCTACGTTTCCTTATGATATGTAGCTCAGATATATACTTCCTGGAAGAAAAGTGTTATCCCATTAAATAGAATGTATAAAGTTCTGTTAAAATTGTATCATTTACTGAAAGAAGCAATTCTCAAGTGGAGTGAGGGCTGTTATTCACTGGAGGGCTCCAGAGAAGGTCAGTCACCAGCTGCTAGCTCCTCTTTGCTTTCAGCTGCTCAACTCTGTACTAATTTTTTTACATGACTATTTCACAACTGCATCTGCTGCCACTGCTCTAAACTCAGCAAGGAACAGGGAACAGTAGGACAAAATTGTTTCTATAGCGAATCAAAGGACACAACTGCCTGTGGAAGCCTTTCTTGAATAAATTATGGTCTACAGGGAAGAAGATCACTCTCTTGTGAAGAGCAATAACCATTGTAGAAGTAGCTTCACATGACTGCAGTTGGTACAGTTGAGCAATTTTTGCAACCTCTACTTTCTGATTGAGAGTAGTGGCACTGGGGTTTTCACATGGAATTCAAGATGAGAATACACAAAATAGCGTCTCAATGCCTTACATGTCTCCCATTCTGCAAGATAAACAAATCCAGTACACTGGTGTGAAAAAAATAAAACCAGCAACTTTACAAAAAGAATGCTACTTTTATTTTCAAATGCTGTAAAAAGCCTCATATAAATTTTTATAATGCTTCTATGTAACCTTCCCAACCACAACTAATGAAACAGTCTAGGAAAAATATAGCAGTTGCCATTTTGACTCCAAGAACGAGCTGCTGTAATACATCAACATTAAAAGGACAAGGTACAGTATGTTACAATGCTTGTAATTGCTCGTATTATTGAAAAAGTGAGAGCACTTCCTAAGCATTAGAGTATAACCGGGCCAAACTGCAGTATTCCCTGCTTGCTGTTGCAGAAGGGGAAAGTCACTTCTTTAGGAGCCGGCACAACACCCTTTGTACTGCTTACGCCCATTTATCTTAGTAGTGTGGAGAGCTTTCAGCAAGCCCCTTTGCACTTAGGTGAATTCACCCACGTCAGACGCTATTATTCCATACTGTATCCAACGGCTCAGGTGTTTAACAACTGACCTATAAAAATAAGACTTATGTAACTCTCCAGCAAGGCAAATTTAACAGTGCAAATGCAGTATCAACAATATTTGATTTCTGAATGCTGGCAATTTTTTTAAACTCTTTTTGCACAAGAAACAACCTCTGCTGACGTCCTGTACCTAAGGCCACTCACTCACGCTGACTGGAGATGGAACAAAGTACAAAAGCTCAGCTGCGTTTCCCAATCCAAGCTTCCTCCCCAGTTTCAGGGTATTCAGATCCAGAACATTGGATTCAGGCTCACCACTTCCATCGATGCACTCAAGTTTTCCCTGCTGGAATAGGTTAACTTCCCAGCAAACCTCTGATAACAATTCGCATACGCAATTCCACATTTTAACAAAAGTTAACAAAACATACTTCCAGAAAATAAGTTTTCACATGGTTGCAATCATCAAGCCATTTCAGGATCTTTGGTACTCCAAGAATAAGAAAAATAAATGGCACAGTGACAAACATCACCAAAGGAAAAAACACAACCATCCAAAGGAATAACACAAAAACAACAAAACAAAAGATATGTTGCACTTCCATTTTTTGAAAGCCAGTGTAAATGAACCTTCTTTTAAATCCATTACAGTGTCACAGTTTCACCTTTTAAAAAAATTCTATCATCTTAAAAGCAGTAGTTAATATTTTGTTTAACTTGACTTACTGTTTAAAATAATGCTATGTTTAAAAAAAAAATAAAAATCAACTACCACAATACAGGAGTTTATGCTAAATAGGCTGCAGGCTCTTTCCCTATGGATGTAACTCCTATCTGAGCACTGATATGATTAATCATTTGCAATTTTAAATGAGTATTATCTTTAGTGTTACAAATATAAGGGTTGAGCTTTTTCCCAGGTTTGTAAACCAGTGAGTATGTACAGACATAGTTGTTTAATAGATAGTTTTAAATTAAGTGTGTATTTATCTCCCCTCCCCCAAAATCCCACAGGAAAAAAAAAATCACCAGTATTACTGAGCATTTGCAGTTTCCACGAAACTTATCTTGTCTTAGCAAGTTCAAGCAAAGACTTCTTTTTATATTATGCAAATAGGGTTACTAGGGTTACTGTGGTCTTTTGAAATGTGTTGTTCACAGGAATTCCACTTCTGGTGCACACAGAGCTGCATGAATGAGATTGTAAATTAAAACTAATAAAAACTCTCTTTTGAATAGCCGTGTCCTTTGAGACCAAATTCACATCTCATTTTCTGCCCAAGCTCCTCAGACTTGCTAGAATGGATTGAAGGCCTCAGAAAAGGATTTTCCTTGCCTCAGAAGCTGCTAGGACACTGGCAGAATAAAGTCTGAAAATGTAAAGGTGGATTTAAGTGAGTTACTGTTTTTGGACAGTCTTTGGATGGATACAGGTTGAGCTTCACTACACTGACAAGGCTAAGAACAACACTGGCAAATTTCTGAGGGATCCTGCCCCAAGGGCAGTAAAGGGGTGTTAATTAGTGTAAGGTCTGAGAAGAAAAACTGAGATATCAATGAGCTGTTCCCACATAAGTCTGGCATTTAGGCAAAAGTTTAGCTTCACCATGTTCTGATATAACACTGTATAAATTGGATGGGCCCTGAGGCACTGGCTACTCCTCTGATAAGCTGAAGACTAAAATCTTTTGGATGCTTGAAGGGAGACAAAATATTAGAGGAAAGACATCACTGAAGCCCCTGAGGAACCTAGCAGCTGTTGGATTGGGAGACTACATGCACATCAGTAAGCCACTAATGCCCAGAAACCTTGCTGGTAAATGGTCTTTTATGCAGCAGATGAACACCCTAGTGTGTTTTTAAAGCATACAAATAATTCAGAACAGCTGATACCATGGTGCCTAACAGCAATAAATATTTCTGTAATGGCTTTATAAATAGTCACTTCCATTTTGCTGCAAAAACCAGTCTAATGGAGTCTTTTCTACTGTATGCCAAAACATCCTGTGCTTCACTCTGGTGGGTGTTGCAGAGGTTTTAGAGTGCCTTTCACTTGCATTCAGAGGAGGAAGACAGCAACAGTGACTCTGCTTGTTCAATTACTGGGGAATTGTTCATTGCTGTAAATCTCTTTTGTAACCAGAAAATGATGTCAAAGATCTCTACTGTATTGTGATAGATTCAAAGTACTGCAGATAATATGCTAGTACAGGCAGAGATACAGATAAATTTGCCAGAGACCAGAGAATTGCAAACTGTTCGAGGAGTGCAATTCAATCCTGAACTGCTGCTGGGCTGAGAAGCAAAACCATACCCTGCATATGGAGAGATTTCTGCTTCAGTTTCCTCAACCTAGGAGAAGGAGACCTATCTCTGCTGTCAGTTTGTCACCATCCTGCACTGGGGGAAATAACATTTAGGTGCTCTGCCCAATTCAGTCATGGTTGGTTGTGGTTCCTGGAAACTGGGCTGCAGACTCAGCTTATCCTTTTTAATCCCATGGTCCACCTTAGATGGAGATACTAGAAGACGATGGAACCCACAGGAGAGTCTGAATGTAGTGGGGTGCTCCATTTCCTTTAGCTTGGCAGAGGCTGCTACAGGGTATTATGGAAAGAAAAGGCTAGATCAGGATCGCTTCTGCGTGGAACTTCTTAGGGAGACAAAAAAGAAGAAGCAGCAGTTTGATCACTTTTCTAGAATACATTTTGCAGAAACAGAAAAGGCTATTTGAATTACGAGTAGCAAAAAGATGATCTGCTTTACAGCAGAGGCAGGAATGCAGTCCTGGAAATTCTGCCATCTCTTCAGAACTTGGTATCAGAAAGTTTCCCTTCTGTTAAAAATCTTTACGTTTTTTGATTGGATTCCTTTTTTCTTCTGAAGTTGCCAACAGGCATCATCATCTTAAACAGTAATACCCATCAATTATCATTTAAAGCAGAAATACCACTAAACGGATCACAGTGGAAAAAGGAAGAAAAAGAAGAAGGGATGATTGGCTGATAAAGCCCTTCAGTGAGGAAGTGAGGGTAGGCAGGGTACAAGTAGGCCCACAGAACACTGCTATTTAAAATAATTCAATGTTGCCACACTCATGGGGGATCTGCACACCACAACTGGAACACCCTTGAGCAACTGCTCAGAGAATTTTGCAAATGCGGACAATGGTTTTTATACTGCATATCTAAAACCCACCAGGTAAGCAGTATAACAACAATGCTGCATAAAATGATATGTTTTACTCCTGGGTGGATTAGATGGTTTACAGTACAAAGCCACAGTACAGAGAGGCATGATTAACCGTTATACACACATAGGCAGTGCAGTTAAAGGGATGTACGTTCCTTTTATTCCAGTACCTTTGTATAATAAAGTTAACAAAAATATTCAAATATTAAAAAAAAAAAAAAAAAAAGCCAGCTGGCACTGCCAACTAATTCCTGTAGTAGTCTTAGAAATCCTAATCCTGTAGAATTTCCTTGTGAAATCGATGCGCACCAGAGTCAATGTATTGATAACTAACGCCAAGCGGGTCTGGTGATGCAGCTACCTGAGGTTTGTATTTTTATATCTTTTGCGGGTTTGTGTTTTGTTTCACAACTTTCCGGCTTTCATGTAGGAAGGGATCGAGCCACGCTGCGTGAGCCCTTCAAACCTCTTGTAGGTATAATTGAGGAAAACCCAGTCTTTGGATTTGTAGTCAGGTTCCGTTGTGTTTGGCACTAGAATTCAGAAACAAAAGTAAAGACAAAACAAAACAATTAAAAACAGCGCTGCTTCTGAGAGGACTGTTCACAGAGCACTGACATAAACAGCCCTGAACTCTTATGTGCCTAGTCAGCAGAAATTCCTTGAAGAAATCCTGTTTCTAATCAGGTCAGTTGCCTTTTGTCAATGGTCTGAGAAGAATTATAATTTCAGCATATATCTCTGAAGCGGAAAAAGTTCTTTTTTTTATTTGTTTGGGATTTGGGATTTTTTAGTATGTGTACACACCATAACAGACTCCTATACCTTGACAGGAACCTCTAACACACCCACAGGATATACAATTATGAAAAACATAACATTTAGGATGCACAACACACACACACATGTATACGTATCGTATTATCCTCACAACAAACAGAAGAAAAAGATAACATCCAAGTTCTCCCAAGAGAACTGCACATATTACTCTCCTAGGACTTCCTCCCTGCTCATAGCTTCAGCAAGGCTTGTACAGCCTCCTTTTATTTTATGAACAGCCCACATGGCTGGCTTGCTGCACATGGACATTCATTGCAGTGGGCTTCTATATTTAGCTCTATGGTTACTACTCTTAGAGTTCTATAACAATATTTTCAACTCAAGATGCCAAACACACTGATACTAAAGTTTGTATTTAGGTATCTAGATGTACAGTAACATTTTCAGTGGGTCTGAAATGCCGAAACAAATACAAATGTACTTGGCATTATCCAAATATGGACTTAAACAGCTGAACTTAGGCACTGGAGATTGATTGCTTTTGCATTAAAAGGACAAACTTCCTTGCCATGAAATAAAAGCCATTTCACAAAAAAACCCCAGCTTTTCGATAATTCTTACGGATGTTAGCACATCTACACTTATCTGTCATCAATTAATCATCTTTATATATCTATCTTTAAGACACTAATAATTCACTGAAAACAGTGGGAGCTGTGAGAATTTGGCATGTCAGAGAATCAAGCCTTTTATGTACAAAAATTTCCTACTACTTGCCAGTAGAAATTAACAATTAAATTTAAATGAATTGCAGAGCCACTCAGGTTCATAAATCACTATGTTAAATAATCATCTGTCTGAAAGTTTTTGCCCACAAATATGTGAACATTATGTTTGGCATGAAACTCAAAAGTCATTAAAGATCAAAAGCAAATCAGTGCATAATGTTTTAGCAGAAGTTGGTTAGACAGACTGTATGGTAGAAAACTCTACTGTTTTCTGTGCTCACTATATATGCAAACCATTTTTACTAATAGATTTAACTGTTAATATCTATGAGCTTTTTTTTTTCCTCCAAAGTTCTAAGGACGTAGAAGCTACGAGAGATCACAGATTTACATTTATATCTGAAAGAAAACTCTCTAGATCAAGTCTGTATATTACCTTGAATAAGGTATCAGAAAAATGAATATAAACAACAACAAAAGCATCTGTGGTGTATTCTGACATGTCATAGATAGAAATTTGGAATTTACAATGGCAGTCTCACCTGGCTGTAAAATATCAGATTCAGGAAATTCATCAAAGTTGGAAGTATCATCAATACTTTTGATTTCTATAGGGATTGCAGCTGGTCTTTCCCTGCAAATAGAAATAAATGCCAGAATAGTCAATACTAGGAAAAGATACATTAAGTTCCAGTTTTATTTAACTTAGCTTTTTACAGTTACAACATCCCTTTAATGTAAAGCACAGAGGTTCCACCGAGTCCATCAGAGATGTATCTGACTTGCCTGTTTGCTGACATCATGGGGAGATTTATTGGTTTCCTATCTAGCATTAGTATCTTCTTGGCAAACTTGGGGAAAACATAATTTTTCCCATTAACTGAAACAGCATTCCACACTTATGTGCCACATAGCTATCACTACGATCTTGGTTGTTACCAAGAACAACTGTGGTTACCTTCATTTCATAAACCCAGCCTACCCAGCCGAGCAGGATTTTACTTGCATTTGGAGCCATCAGATATGTTGCTTTACAATTCCAGTGCTCATCAGCCTAGACCTCATCCAAATACTTTTGACTCTAACTCTTATTTCTGACACTCAGTTGCCAGTATTTCTCATCCAAAATAGGTTGGCTCTGACATGTTACTGCTTTATTAGCTCAACAATTAGGCAGCCCTTTAAGAAGTTTTAACATGGCTTTCAAAGTTGCTTAAGTCATCTGTCCCACGAAAGCATTCAAACTGGAACACGGCCCTGTGGGAAAGTCATTAATTTACACCTGTAAACTTACTATGGTTGTAATTATTACAATTAAATCGACTTGTGGGTGGAACAGAGAAACCATTTTGCCAGGTTGCCAAATGTGGCATGAACAGATATGTTACTGCTCTTGCTGCTTATTAATGTCTCCCACGCTGAAAAGATAAGTTAAATGAGGCTTTCTGCACCAGAATAAATGAGAACTACTAGAGCTGGACAATCACACGCCCACAGTATGGATTTTCATGTAGAAAACTGCACTATTACTGAAAAAGCAGACTACCTCAAACCTTAAAGAGAGCTGAACAGTAGCTATCATTTCAACTGAAAGTATCTGTGGGGCCACCAAAGTCTGCTCTAAAGGTGTTAGCACTTTGGGTATGTGCAGATGTAGCTCAGCACCTGCAGGCACAAGCTCAGGCTGGAACTGGTACAGCTGCCTCAGCCAGGACCTCTACACAGGCTTGGCCCAGCAGAATTTGGCCACAGAGGCTGCAACTCTGAGGTGAGTCAGTGCCTCTGCCCAGCACTTCTGTAGACATACCGGTTCACTCAGGTGTAGTATCTGCAGCATGCAGTAAAGACATGCCCTGTGTTTTCCTCCTACTTGCTGCCTCTCCATTCATCTATTTCCCCTACATTTTTGGAATAGAGTTTGCTTTTCTTATGCTCCTATTACAAAAAAAGTCAATGACAGCAATTGCTGCAGAGCCCATTACTACTGGAGGAGGAGCTCTCTGCTGATATCAGAGCATACATCAGGAATAACACAGCCACCCTACCACAATTTCTTTACATCCTGGGCACTCTGGGGCAATCTGAGGCATCTAAAGGCAATTAAACTCTGATCAGATCTATGAATGTCAGCAAGGCCTGGAAACCTTTGCTGTCACCCACCTACTGCCTGCCAGTAGCTGCCCTTCAAAATAAAAGATAAATTGGAAATAATTATCCTTGACATCACAGTACATGAGATTCTTGCTTTCATGGCTTTTATTCTCTCTATAAAATGTGTGTGCATATATATATATATACACATATATATACCTGATATGTCCCCAGTCCACTCCTTCAAAAAAAGGATGACTTTTTATTTCCTCTACTCCATTACTACCAATTCTATTTTCTGAGTCAATACAAAACCTGAAAAAGTGGAAAAAATAAAGGGAATGTTACAATAAATGCAGATGGAAGCAACAGCAAATAAAACTGCTGTGGTATCCTGTATCAGGAATTTGAGGAAGTTTTTTCAAATTGTGCCATCACTTGGGGTAACATACAAGCAGCCCGTTGCATCTAGGAAAGAAGGGAAAAAGTACAAGCAGAATATTATTGGAGTGCCAAAACAAAAAGCCATGATGACAGTAACTTACACCTTTTCTAAACTGTTGCATCGCCATCTTCAAAGTTTGTGAAAAGCTACTGCAAGTTCTAGCCCTGTAAGATTAGCCTGGAATGGAGGCTTAAGTCCCTACCACTGAAAACTCCTCTGCATGTCCTCAACTATTTAAAACCCATGTTTCAAAGTCACAAACAGGAACAAATACACTTAGTGAAATAGGACTACTCTCTGATGTCACATTTTGAAACTACAATAAGCTAGACACATTCAAAACATGCCATGTCCCCATTCTCCCTGTCATCCCCTCTTCCCTCTCCTTAGACATCCAGGTGCTGGTGGTACAAAGACTCAAGGCCTATTTCTGATATGGCCCAGCTGCATAACCTCGGCTCAGACTCCAGAAGAAATTGACAATTTATGAGAAGCAGCTGTGAGAAAGTCCGTAGAGTCAAGTAAGAAGAAAAAGGTGAAACTGGAGACAAAGACAGGATTGTTGAGATGGGGACTGTTAGCTGCTCAAGTAGGCAGGAAAAAAACCACCAACAAGGAAAAGTATAAAATCTTAAAGAAACAAAATAGGGAGGTGAAAGTTCTCTGACAGCAACTCAGTGACATCGGGGATTTTTTCCAGGGAGCAGCAGAGGCTCACCCTTCTCCTCTGGACTGATGCCCGCCTGGACTCATGCCTAGCTGGCTGAAAAAGACTGTGACGTATCTCATCAAGGAGATGATGACCATACCAATGCTTAGCCTAGGAGTTCGTTAAATCCTAGATGTCTTTTGTACGTGTTAGCAAAGATAACTGCTTTATATTTTTACACTGTCCTTGCAGTCTCTTTGAGGATGGCAAAAGGTGTCAACAGTGACACAAAGAGGGAAGTTTACAATAACAGGAAAAACCCCATGTCAAACAAAAAGCTTGGTCTTGCCAAGCGTGGAGTCACCTGACGATCTCCTGGAAATGGGGAGTACTTGGTAGCACAGGGATGTGGGCCTCCTGTTGCTCTAAAAGTCAGCTGGCCTTCGTTAAATGAAATCCTGTTTGCCTAGATGAGCAAAGCCTCTGGTTGTTGATTTAGTTATCCTGAACTCATCATCTCTCCACACAGTCACATCATCCAGATTCACAAGGCATTTTTCACATCAATACAACACAATACAAAAAAGGTCACCTTCTTGCTAGTTAGTGAAATTTTCAGCAGGTAATTTAGTACCATAGCAAGTTAGGCTATAAACTGTCTCCAATTATAGACTGTAATGTTCTTTTACTTGTAGTTGAGTGTCACTTGGGAAAAACCCTGCTTGTATTTCTACTGCAGCCCAGCCAGTTGGTTGATGCCAAGTACTAATAATAGACCTCAAACCTTGTAACAAGAGTTAGCCAGACCAGGTCTCAGGCTTTGTCTGAACTTGAGCTTATTTTAGTTTGGTTTTAACTGTATCCGTAAAATAAAGAAACTTTAGCTTTGTCTGCAACTTTCTTAAGTTGAAATATATGTTGTCTAACTTGTCCGAGCTGTAATGGACAAAGTACTCAATGGCCAGGTATTTTTTGCCTGCTGTTTTGACCTCATTTTAGTAAGTGGTCTGTAACTAAAGATGTTTTATCCTAATTTAAATCCTTCCATGTATGGAGAAAAACTAATAAATTCAAGTAGTCATTGTATAAGTAAATTCATGAGCAAGACATGTTAACAAATAAACTGCCTGAAATATCCAAACATGTCCCAAACACAGCCAAGACTGAGGAGGAAGAAATCCTCAGCAGCAACACTGTACTCTTTCCAGCAGAGAACTCAGGATGCTGACAACACGCAGGAGAGGTTAAGCAGAACACTAGAGAAACAGATACTGAAAACATAATAAAACTGTTATACACGAACTTATTAATGAGGATTAATAATAATTAAATAACTTGAACTGTTAGTATTGCTGTAACTGGATTAAGAATAACTGTTTGTTGGATGCTACTGGACCACTGCTTGGACTAACAATAAATTCTACTTCTTAGCTGTGCCTATGAAGTACGTTCCTGTTTTTGCTTGTAACAAAATTGTGTAAGCTTGTAATATTATCTCGGGGGGGGGCGCAGATTAAAAATCAAAGCCAAAGACCCCATCCCCCTGCAAAACCTCCCAGGGCAAGAGAGCATTTCTGCCCGACCTTGACACCAAAACCCCTCGCAAGAACTTCAGTGCAAACTGAATGGATTAAAAACTGTTAAAATTAAAAATTTTGGAAGAAGTGAGTAAATCCAAACCATCCGAAGATTTCTCTTCAGTACATTAAATGCTGGCGAGTGATTATTTACTAGTTCTCTCTGAGAAGAGAAAAATTGTGTGTTAACTTTTTTTCTTCTTTTTTTTCCCAGTCCGTTCTGTTTCTCCCGATTTGTACCATGATATCAAGATCATTATAGCTTATTTCATCACATTAAACAAATGGCAAAGGGAAAAAGACAAAAAAAAAAAAAAAAAAAAAAAATCTATCAAGGATGGCGACAGAGAAGAAACCAACCTTCCCTCCAATCTAAAGCTTCCTTCATGCAGAATGGAAAGTTAACATAATGGAAGATGACTATGTCTGAGTGACTGGCCAGAAATGGGCTTTTGTTACTGACCTTAGAATTAAATCCTTTGCTTTCTCTGAAATGGGCACTTCTGGAGGAAATACCAATGTTTCTTTCCAGTTCATAACTTTCCTGTAAGTCTCTTGTGGCGTTTCTGAGCAGAAAGGTGGATACCCTGCACAAACAAATAGAAAAATTAACAAGCTTTCCCAGAAGAGGAAAGTGACCTGGGCCTCTGCTTTTGCCACTACGACTCCCAAATCTAACAAGTAGTGCCAGCCAAAAGTTTTCTCTTCTGTAATGCAACATTAAAGGTGTTTTGTTACTTCCAAGTAATGAGACTGAACCTCAAAAACATTTAATAGTGAACAGTTTATTCACTGAAACAACTAACTGAGGCATCATCTGTTGCTGTCTTCTTGGAAAGGTGGGAGGACAAAGTTTTCTGGAAGCTGAATTTGGGGCTTACTTCAGGTAGAACTGAATAAAATTCTGGTACCTCCACTATGCAGGGGATCAGACTCAGTAAACTAATGGACCCTGTTAACTTTGAACCCTTTGAATGATTCTTAAGTTGGGGTCTTTAACATACCTATTAGCATTTCATACATAATCACTCCCAAAGACCACCAGTCACACAGCTTGTTGTACCCAGTCTGCATAAATACTTCTGGTGCAATATAGTCTGGGGTTCCAACAGTAGAATATGCCTGGAAAAAAAAAATAAACTCTTTGAAAGATAAATACTACGCTTTTACACTTCGCTAAACCTTTTCCTGGGGATTCACATATAGGATCTTGTTATTTGGATAGACAAGAATGCTTAATTTGAGAATTCACAGTATCTAAAATCCCAAGAACATTATTCTTTTACATGAGTAAGCACAGAGAACCTTGAAAGTAAATGGAACCCATCCTCCTAAATGTGACAAAATCATAAAATATTCCCACTGCAATATCAGAAGGTCATCTTAGCTAAAGTTTCAGGTAGCCGCATTGCTAAAATACCCAAGAAGTTCTGTTGCTGTTGTAGTTGGTTTTGGTTTTTTGGGGTGGGGGTTTTTTTGTTGTTGTTTGGTGTTTTTTTTTAAAAAGGGATAACCAGTGGTAGATTCCCATGTGTGACACACTGATACACTAGCTGTTCCATGTATTACCTTGTCTTCATTGCAAAATTTATTTGAGCTCTTATTGGACCCAGGCTCCGTCTTTTTAACCTTTTAAATGTGCAGCCTACATGATTCTGACTAATGACTAAATCTTTGGCTATTTGGGAATTTCTCTTTACTAATGGAAAATTTTGCACAGGGCGGGGGGGGGAAATACCCCCAAACCAACAGAACCGCACAAAACCAAAAAAGTCCACCAAAACCAGTTTTGCCAGAAAAACCTTTACTTTCATTTGTCTGACCAGAAACAAAAGACTTCACTTCATTGGACAGAACCAAAGTTTTGAACCAATGGAAAACCAAGAATATGGCTCCTTTTCAAATAGTGTTGACACAAGTGTCATTTTGGCCTTTTATTCTCTCTGTTGGACTGTCTCGTGATTCATATAGCTTCACCACACAGTTCTGCCACATCAGTCTTTACTGACCTGGAGATGTAGTCTTTTCAGGAATCTAACTCCAAGTGGGAGTAAGGGTGTGAAATACAGCCCCTATGAGGTGGCATGATTGCAATGTAATCTCATTATGTCTCATGAGGAAAGAAAAAACAACCCAAAAGCTTTTCAGGAATACTGCAGCATATCACTTTTTAAACAGAGTGTGCAAATAAAAAGTTCCAAAATTTGAAAACTGAGGTTTTTACAACTGCTATTTGGTGAAAATCAGGAGCAGGGCTGAAATTCTGAAATCCCGTGGCTGCAGATACTTTCCTTTGATTCAGTTAATGCCACAGCTCCCTTTATTACTTGACCACTCTTCATTATAAACCCAGGCTGCAGCACTCCAGTGCCAATACCCTCCACTGCCTTTCCATCATACTCCCATTCAGCAGAAGGACAAAGAAGTTTTCCCCACAATTCTCTGAAAAAGAACCACAAAGCTACGCATCTTCTTGCGACACTGAACTGCAGGAATTAAACCCAGGAGTTCACACACAGTGTCAATACCAGCTCAGTCTAGGAGACAATCTCAAGATACTCAAGAAAACAGACAGACAAAGCAACCCTGATCTCTGAGCTATTCCACAACTGGAATCACTAAACCACCTTCTTTTGAGTTATTTGCAATTTTAGGAGCTTGAAGAGAGTGACATCTGTGATGGATGAGGGCCTTTCAGATTTTAAAAACCAGTAGCATTAATGCTGAGTTTTTATTTAACGTTTTCTGTAAATAGTTTAAAAGAAAAATAAATTATACATAATTTCATTAACTCACCAGCTGTCGCCTGTTCTTCTTCCATGTTTCTGCTTTCCTCTTTGAGTTCATATTCTGAAATGCTAATTTACAAAATAGTTATTAGATAATAAATGCATTTGTGAGAATTAAAAGAAAAGATTGATAACATTCTGTTTTGAAAGAATAACTATTTTGTATCTTTAGAATGCTTTAGTCTAGAAACAAATATTTAATTATAACTGGAGATGGGAAAATGAAAATGAATAACTAGTGTCCAATTTGCAGCTGAAACTCATACAAGTAGGACACATGATCAGCAATTCTAAATTAGAACTTGCTAAAAGTTTTACAGATTGATCTGAGATCAGCAGCACTTATTGTTGCAGCTGGCAACGTATATTCAGATATGGGCGATGGTTTTTTAAGCAACAAGAAGAATCCAAGAATAACTGCAGAGGAATTTTACATTTGTAGAATAAAACACTAATGAGGATGTGTCACCAAGGCATGCTGATGAACAACTTTACTCTTATGAAAAGCTGCATGAGATTGTCACTGACTTCAGAAAGTTGGCACATGAAACCCATGTCCCTTCTGCAAGAGTGTTTCTGTAACTTCGCTAACATTGTTATGAAAAATACATTAAAATACAGACACATTACATTATGTGTATGCGTATCTGCGTACGAATGTGCAAAAATACATTAACACTGCAGAAATCATAATTTCTTTCCTGTGAAATGCTTCCATGTCCCAGGGAACATGCATTTCCAGTTTCCCAATTAAATGCAATCAGCCTGACCAATCTTGCTTATCCCAGCAGAAATAAATTATGATGTGGCAAAGCTGCAACTCAAAACTATTTAAATGTTTAACTAGGACACCTTATACTTACAGAAGTCACTTGGTGGGTTGTGTGTAAGGTTCCTGTAGAACTCTGTTCTGTGAGCTTTCTTTAAACCTGTGCACAGCCCAAAATCAGACAGTTTTACATGACCCTAAAAAAAAAAAAAAAAAAAAAAAATCAGAGAAGATGAAAACATACTTTATAAAGGTAGTGCTCGAAAAAGAAAGTTTTAATAACTGCTTGTGCCTTCTTAGGCCATGATGGACTAGCACAGGATTACCTAATCCAGGACAAGTAGGCAAATAATGACTGAATCTTGGTGTACTGTGAGAGTGTGTTTTCTCTCCAACAGGTTATTGCCCCTGGGAATGGTTAAACCTACAATTCTGCAATAGCTGAGGGCAGCTAGTTTGCCTGTTCCTTGTTTTGAACTGGATAACACAGACTGAGAAAGCCTCCAGGACAAAATTATTTTGTCTTGCTTTGATGGTAACCTGGCTTTAATCAGGTTTCCAGACATCAATGCTAGATAGTCTAAAGACTTGTGTATGATGCTTACTGGGTCCATTTCATGGCTCGTTATAGTCAGTCTTAACAGACAGAGTGTTTCCGCTGGTGAGCAGGTAATAAAACAAATGAGGTAACTGTAGGAATTGAACTGATTATTTAACACTGCCTGAATATTTCATGCTTATATTCATCTTGGAGTAACTAAGTGTATGTTTTTAGTGTGTATGAATACGAGCACCTGGATACCCTTCTCACTTAAAAGGCTAGCCTTAAAAGGGTTAAAAGGCTTTCCAACAAAAAACAAGGGCAGTTTCGCTTTAAGTATATTGGTGTTCTACAAGAAAAAGATAGTGACCATTTTCTGCCTTTACTCTAGCTAGTTTAAATCACTGGTGCAGCCCTACTGGTTCCCACCAATTAGCACCACTATAAATGGCATTATCTGCAGAATGAGATGTTTAAAGCAGAGGCAGTTTAACATGCACATTACATGCCTTAGCATCCAGCAGAAGGTTATCTGGTTTAATATCTCTGTGGATGAATCCCAGCTGGTGAATAGCATCTATGGCCAACACAGTTTCAGAAATGTAAAACTGTGTCTCCTCTTCTGATAAGGTGTCTTTCTTCATTAGTAAGGTCATCATGTCACCTAATCAGAGAGAAGAAAATACAGCTTAGAAATCAGAACATTTTAACCACCAGACTAATTCTCTGTGAAACCCCAGTAGAATCCAAATTTAACCTTGTAACTGGCCTTACAGCTACTAATTATAAAACTATTACTGCAAGGACCTACAAACCCAACATACTTTTTTAGTAAACTGGATGTAAACTGTTGAAAATCCTAAGTAGGAACTTTAATTGTATAGCCCAGGAAGATATAAGTGAATTTTAACACATAATACATGTATCGCACAAATAAACTGTTTAAACAAGAGCTTTTTTGTTGTTGTTTTTACTGTTAATAGCTTCAGCAGTAAAAATCAGAAGGTTGGATTAGAATAATTATTTAATCCAAGTCTATTTTGACACCCCTTCATAACCCTTCTCCTTCCCCTAAAAGTCAGGAATGGTTACGTTACTGGGACTTCATTTAAAACAACATTAAAATTTTTATTATCACAAGTTACAGAGCATGCATGTTTCTAACATTTTATGAAGCTGACACAAAAGCTAAGGAAGAAGTACTTGTATCACCTAACACTACAACATGCAGCTTACCTCCAGGTAAGAACTCCATGATAAGGTAAAGATTTCTTTTATCCTGAAAGCTGTAAAACATTTTCACTACCCAGGCTCCATCCGCTTCCACCAAAATATCTCTTTCTGCTCGGATATGGGCCACCTAAATTTTTTAAAAATTACTATTATTAAAGGACAATTTAAATATTTCAACAAGCAACACCATATTATATTCCTAGTCCTACAATATATTTTCATGATCTTTAGCAAAGAAGCTATTTTTCATGCTCTTTTCATACTCATATTTTTCATAAGTTTTTACTAGATCCTACAAAGTCCTCACAAAATACCCACCAGAAACCCACAGAAGTCAACTCAATGTTGAAAATAACCATTCACACAACTTTGCAGAAGCAATCTCTAGAAACACAAAGCATAGCTTGTTAAGCTGTTTTTGTTTGTTGGAACTAACGAAGCTGGTGGAAAAGTGCAACTCCCTTCTTTACTATGCCCTAAAATGAAATAGGAACATTCAAAAAAATTACAGAGCTGATCATCACAGAGCTTTATATGGTAGTGTCCCTACTGCAAGCTCAGACAAAAATTTATTGTGCAACTCAAGGTGCAAATACTGACAAAATTATTGGAAAAGGCCAGAGCTGGTCTTAAAGAACGCAAGAACCAAGATGTAAAATGGTAGATGCATTATGATTACTGTCAGAAGTTACCAGATTTCTCATATATATATATACAAAGAAACAAAGAGCTAATAGCTACTGCTATACAGATATCTCACTGTTTAAACTTGGCAGGATAAGCCTGGTGAATCTTCTCTAGCAAGGGTCACTCAGTGTCTAAACGAATTACTTCCTGCAAAACCTGATTCCTTCATCGCTGTGAAGAGAGAAATGTCTGGCTTACAGTGAACTACTGTCTGGTTCCCAAACCCACACTGTACACACTGCTGATGGTGCATGAACCCCTTCCAGATGGTACATGGAGACTGCTCCTACACGCATACGTTGCAAACCTTACTTGAACTGCATAGCAAATGCCTTGGCCAAGTGGGAAAAGAGCTAGGATGAGTTTCAGCCGTTACAGATGACGGCAGGTAGCAATGAGCTCACTGGCTAGTATTAGAGCAGTGCAAAAATGGTCAGGGTCTTGGGCTATTGAAGGGGGGGAAAGGGAAGAGAAGATGGAGCCATTGCTCCAAGTGATGTGCATGAAGCTGGCCCAGAATGGATATGGCCACCACTGCTGCTGATGTTGGTCCTGGGCAAGTGGGTTTGGGAACATCTGACCTTGCTCAGGATATTCCAGTCCCAGCTGAGGCTTTGAAAAACATCTGGAGAGCTGCTACCCCATGAATTCACTGCAAACTAAGAATGACGGAGATTGGAGGAGGGGTGTGTGTTTCACTAGAATGTACCCTCATCCTGAAGGAAAATGAAAGACATGCATGGAAAAATACTTCTTGACAGCTGTAAGGTTTTCATTACTCATGCAACAGAAAGCAACTTCTGGAGAGAAAATATGTACCACTATTCCAGCTTCAAGGACTATTTCCAATAAGCAGCAGAGTCTTCTGCATCCCTCCTCCAGTTCAACTGACCAGAAGCATCTTTACATGTATGTGTTCTTTTCACAGGGTTTCACAGGGCAATGAGTTCCCTCTCTGTAGTAGGCACTCGAATGTTGATTTATCTAGCTCTATCTATTCTCATTAGAAAATATTTCTTTCCACCCTCCACTCCTCAATGTAGCTATAAAATAGAATATTAAAACCTTGCTTAAAAAACAGCCAGGATAACTTCCAGTGCTGTCAGGCTTGGGGCGGGGGGGGGGGGGGGGAATCTTAATTTTCTTGTATTTGTGTCCTGTGTTGCTTTCCATTGAACTAACCAGGCAATGAAAATTACAGCAGATAAACACTCTCCAGGGAAGAACATCATCCCAAATGGAGAGTGTGAGCTCAGCCTCCTTGCCACATCATGTTATGAAATGGGGGCAGGGATTCAACCAGAGGGCCACACGCATCCTGGCTGCTGTGCAGAACATGCTGCTCCTCTGGTTCCCTATATTCAGGGCATGGGCTTGAGAAGACAAAAAGTCTGCGCCAGGAAAAAAAAATGAAGTACAAGTACCACTGCAGGGAAACGTAATACAAGAGCAAATGATGGGTAAGGTTTGGACTGGTTAGGAGAAGTCCTCTTTTATCTGCCCTTTTGCTTGAGACATCCACACTCGATTTCTTTGCTTTGTAGTGCTAAAGTACTTGCTGTGTCCTACCAAGAATTTGCAGTGAATTGCTAACTAAAAAGTAAAAGCAAAAGCAAAACTAAACTAACAAAACCAAAGCAAAACAAAACAAGACCCAACTAAAAAGCAAAACAAAGGAAAACAAAGCCAATGAACAATGTGACATCTGTTGGTATCTAACCATCAAAAGAAAACAAATACTCTCAGTATTTACTTTGGCACAGTATTACTTTTCAAAAAGCATTTTCCTTGAAATGCACTTTTACAGATTAAGTACTGTAAGGTCTGCATTGATAAACGAAGGGAGAAAAAAAAAAGAAAAGTCCTTGTCACTATTCCAAATTGGTTGTAAATAAAACATTTTTGAAAATCCTGTTTACATGACCTTATTTCCTAACTTCTACTTATTCTTTGGTATGGTGGTAGCAACTCCATAGATGCTTTGGATTGCTATACCATTACTGGGGCTTTGAAAGTGGAAAATATGACCAAATAGTATCTGCCACAAAGAACTTTGGCAACATTCTAGACAATGTAAGTTTGAAATCTAGGGGACTTATACAACACAAACCTGCTCTTTCTCCAGCATATCAGCTTTTCTTAGTATCTTCATTGCATAAATATGACCCGTATCCTTCTTCTGAACGAGGCGTACCTATAATGAGAAATATAACCCAATCAATCTTCTCTACCTCAGAAACTAGACCCCAGTGTGGAATCTACCAGAAGGCTCAAAATTGCTGGACATGGAAAAGTTCTTTTGTTAAACGTTTAAAAACACACGGAAAAAAGAAATATTTCTACACCATGTACAACACTAACACTAGTGATGAACAGACAATTTGAAGTAGTTATTGTTTTAGGAAAAGTTAGCAGGCACAGTAAATTCCAGGTAGCCATGAGATTGTGTACGCTACAATTCAGGAGCAGATACAACTGTGATATGACACCGGGCAGGGAGGATGTTTACAGAGAGGAGCTGTGCCACTGCAAATCCATCATTTCAGGGGGCCACATAGGCAACATCAATTTGGGCCAGTTTGGGAAGCTAAGGGCCTTTCCAGGAGCCTTAAGAAATCAATGCACGTAATTCATTACTGGACTTATCACACTTGCACAATTACTCAAATAGCTATTCTTCTGCAATAAAACCCCCCAACTGTAACTTTTTATTCTGCAATTAAAATGTTTCATTTTAATGTTGAATCCAATTTTAACATCCTGTTCAAGCAAGAATGCCACAAACCTCCCCAAATGCTCCTCTTCCTATAACTTTCAAAGATTCAAAGTCATCCAAGCCAAGTCTAGTCCTCTTCAGTCGCAGAAACTCTGTTTCTTTGCGAGCATGTTGTGACCTGCGCAGTTTTTTCTAAGGAGACACATACACAGAAATTTATAAGTCATTTGACAGTAGAAAATCAAGATATACAATCTCCCTTCCTGTGAAGTATTCTCTCTCCCATTAGGATTACAGAGAAAATGTAAAAGGAGAAGTCTTTCTGAATTTCTCGAAGTATGATCCATGAACACTGTCTTCTATATAGAGGCCTCAGGCCCATTTTCACTTTTTTGGAGGGGTTGTTTTATTTTTTGTATTACTTGGATATAAAGAAACAGTAATAAAAAATAATGAAGAGGAAAAAAAATATATTGGTTCAAAGTACATCAGTCCAAAGACCAAAGTCACTAGCTGAGGCAAGGACTCTTGTTTTGGGGCATTACAAAGGACCAATAAAAACTGAAACTTGCACCCCACTGAAAAGTGATGAGAGGCAACAAGGACCCTAACAGGCAGCAGAAATCCAACTCACACTATCTATAGCAAAATCCATTTCATTTATGGCAGGCAAACATCACATTTGAAAGAAAAATATGTCCAAATCCTGTCATATATTTTGTTCTATAGAAATGTCAATGGGATTCACCCTGAGAGAAGACAAATGCAAGCTATGCTCCCAAGTTACCGAGAAGATCTCAGAGACTGCTAACCAGATCCATCGATCAGGCACCTGGCAGATTTTGTACTAGAATGGCAGCATCATTTAAAACCACAAGATGGCATTACGCACCCACACTCGCTTTTCCCTCTTCCCAGAAGCTACAGCAGCCGCACAAACTCAGAAATGACTGAGGCACTGTTCCTACTTATTTCCCTGCCTATCCTGAAGGCAGTACAGGCAGCCATGGTATGACGGACCTCAGAAAAGCAACTTATTGACCAAAGTTCTGAGAGATACCAACCAGACAGAGATTCCTCCTCATCCGTATCCAAATGGAGCAAGCATGTGCCCAGTTTATTGTTTCAATCAAGAAAAAAAACGGTTCAGCATTTTGCTTTCTACTCACTTCTTCTAAGCGCATCTCACCTTTTTTTCTTGCCAAATACAATGGCAAACAATTTTAATCTTTGAAAAGCATGCTATACGCTTGCTGCGGCCATATGTCTCATAAGACATTTGTCAGGCATTGGAACAGGCTGCCCAGGGAAGTGGTTGAGTCACTATCCCTGGAGGGTACTCAAAAAGCACCCAGACAAGGCACTTCATGACATGGTTTAGTGGGCATAGCTGATGGTTGGACTCAATGATCTTGAAGGTCTTTTCCAACCTAAACGATTCTATGATTCTATAAGGACTAAGGGTGGCATGAAAAGCCTTGGCTATTGCAAGTATCATTCAAGCATATTCACACTTTCCCTAACAAACAACTTATTTACAGGGGCAACATTCATTTACAAAATAAAACTTAATTAGCTAATGTTTCTGTAATGCC
The DNA here is from genome assembly GCF_900496995.4 of Aquila chrysaetos chrysaetos. Lineage (NCBI taxonomy): Eukaryota > Metazoa > Chordata > Aves > Accipitriformes > Accipitridae > Aquila > Aquila chrysaetos. The sequence continues at coordinate 29,570,369 of NC_044020.1, forward strand.
AATTTGAAGTAGTACGACAAAAGCAAAGCAGTCTCTTCAAAGGTTACTTAAGTAGTATTGACCTCCTCATCTGCAAGGCCTTCCTCTTCCATAGCCACTTCTAGCTTCTTCTGCCTGCAAAGTGGAGAAACAGGAGATTGCTTTTTTTTATTATTTATTAAAAACAAACATAATGCTACAGCAAGACAATGCCTTTACTTCACATATTCCAGACATCAAAGAATTTGCCTCAAATGGAAATTTGAAGACTTACTGCCCACTCCATCCATTTACTCATTTGTGACCAAAGCTGTTGAAAATGTATAAGCAAGTTTAAGCACATATTTATGTATTTGCAGAATTAGGCATTAAAGGTCCAAACGTATAATCATTCTAATGATTTATATTTCTTCATGTAATCTTGTTGAAGTAAGGCTGTTTTTATAAATTAGGATTATGAATCAGAATAAACATGTCTTTTTCACCATTTCTATTTCAGCTCTACCTCCTATGCCTCAGCCAGCTCCAGCTTTCACTCCCACCCCAGCCTTGCTGACCTCTCCCTGGTCACACACCTGGTCCTACTCCCCTTACTCTTGTGCCAACTAACTCTACCCCCCTGGATTCATCATCATCTCCTCCTCCCAGTGTCCTGTCTGGGCCAGGGCTCACAGTTCCAGGAGCTACTTCAGCTGGTGCCATGCCAGGCTGGGAGGGTCTGAGCAGGGAGTGAAGCCTGGGAGTACCCCAGACATGGCAGGGGGTCAGCACTTGGCAATGTTGTCTATTGGACCCCTCTTCCACCTGTGGGATGCTTCTTCACGACTGTCAGGGTGCAGCTTTCAGACAACTGATTACCCACTAGCAGCAGCCAAGAGTTTGAAGGCTGGGTGCCAGGCTGCTAGTGTCTTTCTGCACTTTGGGAAATACAGCAGGATCCCCTAAATTAAAGGCCCTCAGTAGACAGTCTATTCTCCTAACTAGAAGCAACTCAATTACATGGGACAATGACTAAACATGATGAAGAGAGAAACCCTGCTGCTTGGCTGAAAACCCCTCAATTAAAAACATATTACCAGGGGAATGATAGTTTCACATGCTGATGACAATTTGAAACACAAAATTCATTATAATCAAATGCTTGGTGCTTTGACACTTAATTCAAGTACCACTTCACCACATCAGAGGCAGAATGGGCATCGACGAGAGAAGTTAAAGTGAAGATGACCAACATATACTCCCACACACGGAGTACCAGTCAACACCACCCAAGAAGAATTTAGAGGTGGGTATTACATTATCCCCAAAATTCTTCCTGCCCACCCAAGAGCCACCAACCCTATGCTCTTTACTGCCCCTTATTTGCACACCAGGCCACCCCCAGCTCTCTGCCTCCTTTCCTTTCCCCATCACCCTGTCAAACACCTTTCTTGTCAGTTCTATACACTCCCTTCTGCAGGGTTTATGAGTCTTGGCATAAGCTCCATGCTGCAGAGCATGAATAGACACCACAAACCACTGCCTGACAGAAAACCAAGTTACCACCCATCAACAGCTCTGCACCATCTACCTCTGTAGAGTTTATTCCCTGTGGCACACACAGAGGAATCGGAGGTCACCAACCCCACACGCAGAAGTAGAAACCTCACACAAGCTGCAAAATAAGACCCTGCACAGAGTGGTTTCCGCAAAATGGTAATAATCTGATGAGGAGGTAAATTGTATGAGCACATCGGAAGTGGAGGTCCTTTGTCACTCAGTGACTGCTTGGTGCAGTAGCAGGGGTTGTTCACAGGTCTACCAGCACAGCCAGCAGCTGAAAGGTAGCCTGTGCCCTTCAGGGATTAGCTCCTTGCTACCAAGTACAGAGAGAAAAAATTCTGAGAACTGCTCCATGCATGTGGATCAAAGTGCCCTTGAACAAACACTGCCAAAAGCCAACCAAGAATAGCTGAAGAGGGGCAAGAGGAAGCAGAGCCAGTACCTGGTTTCTCTCTCTTCATGCTGTATAATTAGGTTGCTGTAGAAGTTCTCCAGCGTAAGTTTGGCCACCGTCACTCTCTCTCGGGTGTGGTTACTCATGGGAAAGGATGTTGTAGTCCCTGCAGTCATTGCCATGGTAACATGTACTGAAACAGAGCATGTCAAATCATTACTCACTTGAAAAAAAATGATTAAAAAAAAAGTATATATACACCTCTTTCCCACTCTCCATCTCCAAATTCTTAGACACTATAGAATTCACAGGAAAGGCACTGTTCTTAAGATATAAGAAACTCCATTAAAAAAATGTATTATAAAACTATCCCAAGATAGCAGGAAGACTTACTACCCACTCTCTAAAAAAAACAACAAGTTGGCAAAACAAAGGGTGAATCATAGCAAAGAATTATGCAGGCTACAGGCAGCTCACCTGGCAGCGCTTGTCCACAAATGAGGAAAATGTACCTCCGGTGGACTTGAGCCCAGTCTGGGGGAGGGAAGAGGTGGCAGAGCATGGAAAGGAAAAGGGGGAAGCGAGAGGAGGACCAGGCAGCTCCCACAGCTGGACATGTCACAACTCTGACCATTTCAGACTCCAAAAACTCTAGGTGCTACCAAAAGGACAGGGTAAAATGAAAAGTAAATGGACAAAACTCCTAACCCATCCAGAGGAGAAGCTATTTCAAGGAAAGAAGATAGCCATCAAATATCTTTGAATTTTAAAGCTGCTCAACCAAATTACATGTAGACAGTTGGGGAGATTTCTAGAAACCATCACATGAAAATGAAATAATGGAATTGCCATATTTTAAATGGAAAAGTTCTGTTTTGTTTTTTTTTTAGTTTGGTTGGTCTTTTAAAGCAACAACTAACCACCAAGAATAGAAAACCCTTCCCCATCACAAGACTATTAGGCAACCAGTCTTTCCGTTTGTTTCCTTTCCGACCTCCACTGTGCCATGCCACTGATGAAGTGAGTGTTTTCTGTAGCGCCTGTTTGTTACAGAGCTCCCTGTATTTGGATTCTCAAATTTAGGGGGGAAATCTTCTTATGCAGCTGTAAACACATTACCCATGTAGATAAAGTACTTATAGGTCAGAGCATGTGGTCTCTGAGCACTTAAAAACCAGGAAGAAAGAGGAAAGAAGAAAGGCTGCTCTCTTCGATAGCTTTCATCTTGAACACAAAGAACTTGGATGTACTAGAACAATGCTTTTAATGCTGGGAAAAGACATCTTAGGCCAGTCCTGAGTCCCTTGCAGCTGGTCTAGGGAAGCCAGGGGAGATGAAAACAAACAAACAAACTAAAGCACAGTTTGTCCTCGGACTCATGCCCTACCTGGAAGTGGGTTGAGACACTTTAGGAGAGCCTCATGAAGGGGAACCATGAATAGCAGCATCTCAGCCCCACGCTCAGTTGTTCAGGTTGTTTTGGGGTTGGTTTTGGAAAATTACGCAGAAGTACATACAATTCCTTCTGATTATTTACATGATCCTTCTATTTCACCAGGGGATTTTGAGAAAGACAAATCCCAAATTAGGCTTATGATCTTCAAGCGGATCCTAATACCTTTTAAGGTGAACCGATTAAAAGCTTCATACAGAAGAATATTTGTACATCCACATCAGGACAGGAAGATTGCTTAACTCTGCTGTGGGTTTTTTGTTTTGGATTTGCCTGCTACCCTCTGTGAGGATGGCATTTTATCTTGTGGATTTTTAATTAGATTTGGTGCGACAATAAGATACTTGTTGCCAGAAACACAGCTGCTGTGTCACAAATAAAGGCGTTTCATAGCATTACGTAGATATTATTTTAGCTGTGTATTTTGGAATGTGCAAGATGCCAGAGTTCTGAGAATAAAAATGTATCTATACATATACAAAGAGGTTTTAATAGCACTACAGCTGCTTTAAGATGATGTCAATATTTCTATTTTTTAATCAATCTTTTATCCTCTTCAATTTTCCACTAAAGAAAGATGAGAGCTGTCAACTCTTAGTCTTTACTAACAATTAAGGGGTTTTATTCTTTACACAATGATGTACCCCATATTGGGCACCTCTCCAAAAGCTGGGAGAAGCAAGTACTGCTCTCCCTATTGAGTCTATTGTATAATATTACACTCTCTTTCTCCCTAGACAGGTGGGAAAAGATAAATATAAAACAGGTATCCGAGAGCAAAACCTACAGCGTGCTGACACACCCAAATCAAATAGAGCAACTGCTGACCACACACTGGCATCTGTGATTAAGTTATTTCAAGAAATGACCTAATAGAGTAAAAACCCGCCTTCTGATCGTTTCGGAGTGTCAGGATAGCGTAGCATTAACCCAGGCTTGAAATGGATTAACCTTTACTTAAGGTATAATGAGCACACTCTAGCACTGGCAAGCAACAGGATATTTATCCTTTGCACATCTTGTATTCCTGGTAGGATAAAATAACACTGCAATTTTATTTCCTGTTAATTTGTTTTCCCCATGCTCCTATACTCACAAACGCAGACATTACCAAAGAGCAAATCTAAGTCACTTGATTTTAAGCCTGTAAAAAGGAGATAACAATGCTAGCACTAGCACACCACGCTATAAATAGTGGGGCTGACCCTCACTGTGGTTCTACAGTAGGAAAATATAGACGAGAAGCCAACCCATAAACTAGCAAGCTCAGAGAAAGCTATTTACCAGAGAAGAAACTTGTATTGATTTCACCGTCATACCAAAGCATAAGCCCACAAGAGCAGAAGGGATACATCACCAGAACTGTTTGCTTCCAGCATCCCACGTATCCTGCGCACATGCCACCAGCCCTGCCTCCAGACCACGCTGTACCACAGCACAACATTTCCTTGAGACAGAATTTATTTTACATTTGCTCAGTTTGCAACTGGTGTTCCCAGGTGTCCTCAGTTAGCCCTGTCACCTTGGGAGAAAAAAACCCAACTAACTCTGTAAAACTGAGAAGTACCCTAAGCTCTCCAAGCTCCCCAAAGTAAGTGGAAAAGAGCACAGACCTGGCAGGAGACACAAGGTACCCTGCAAAATACTACATCAACTCACAGCTGAGGAAACCTCTTCAGCCTTTTCTTCCTGCCTCTCTGCTTCCACTAACAAACATTCAAACAAAGCACAAATCCACATCCCAAACAAAAATATTCAGTTGGGAGTAACCAAATAAAGTCCTTAAGCATGACCTTTATAAACAAATGATGCTGGAGGGGATGGGTGCAGGGAGGAAGAAGCTTCAAAATGGGGCCTTTTATTGACAGCACACTACTTCTACTGACCTCATCACATTAACGGGAATGTTTTGAAAAGGTGCCACCCATAGTTCTTGGAAATGCCCTCAAAAACCTACTAATTCACCCAAATTCATGCCATTTGCATAATGGAACCATTCTACTCCTGCTGCATCACCGGCCTTGCATTAGGCTCCCGGGACCATGAAGAAGGTCTTATTAACCAACCAGCCACATTTGGCCAAAACTCCTCTGGCTGAGGAGGACTGAAGACCATTCTTTCCACAGAGCCTGTTACTTTGGAAAAAGTGATACACTACCGGCTGTGAATGAGAGAGACATCAAACCTATCTAATCAACAGCAGACACTGAGCAGCGCGCAGTCCGCAGGACAACGTCTCGGAGCTGCCAGAAGCAGACACCGTATGTGCTGCTTGGCCCAGAAATCAAGCCTGTGCCTCCTGGACAGATGGCTGAACTCACAGAGTGAACATTTCTCCTGGTGCCTGCTCTGCCCAGAAGCAAGCACCTATGGTCTGGGTGCAGGGGAGAGAGGGATGAGGATCTACAGATGTGGGGTGACCAGGGAACATCTTGCCCCAAGAGGCAGGTGGGATATGGGGAAGAGCTGAAGGATGTTCCTGAAGGACAAGGGAGAGCAGGGTACAGCAGCAGAAAGAGGACAGCAGGCCCAATGCTAACAAGCTGGAGTCTTTCAGAGTCTCCTTTGAGCAAGTCTCTCCTGACCAACCATCTCCTTTCTGGTAGAAAAATGCTGCCTGGTCCAAGCATATGTTTGATCTTTTTATTCCCAGATCTTTCCCGATGGGAAGCAGAGGAAGGTCAAGCAGTGTTTACTACAACTTCAGTCTGTGCTCCCATCTATCATGACAGCTCTAAGTCAAACCCTCAACCGATTTTCCTGAAAGCATTTCCACCATTGAAAACCCCACACCCAGCTTCTGCTACACAACTGGTAACTCAAAACTCATGTCCTCTCTGGGGCACTTCTTGGCAGCTCCCACAGTCCATCACTGATGTTTTCATATTAGGCTATTGGATTAAGACTCCAGTTAATGAGAGCAAAATCACTGAGGCATACAATTCCACCTGCTACAACAACACAGAAGAGGAGAGATGGAAGAAATGAAGGCACCTGGAGAACTGTCCTCCCCTGAAAAACACACTTGGCACTTTGTGGGATCACTTTCTAATCAGGAAGGGATAAGAACACAAAATCCAAGCCTCTCGCACATCATCTACAGCCTTCACAGCCCCAGCTTGAGGCATCCAGGATGTGTAAAGGCGAGGGAGAGCACAGAGCTGTCGCTTGGCAGGAAGGAAGGATGGAAGTTTTGACACCCTCGGTAATTTTAGAGCCTATTTCTATGTATCCAGGTACCTCTAGACTTTAAAGAGAAAAGAATAATGACAGATGAAACAAGATCCCGACACAGATGTGCTATGAGATCTCACAAAATTAGTTTTATTACCCCATGGCATACTTTCCAGCCTGTAAAATGGAGCAACAGGACAGGGATGTGGAGTAGAAAGCATAATCATAACACTTCATGTCACCAAACGTTTGAACTGTAGTGATGATGTTGATTGAAATACTTCAATAGGAAAAAACAAACAAACAAACAAACAAACCCAAAACCCACAACAAAACACCAAAACCCAGCACGCCCCACAAAGCAGATTAAGTTCATCATTTCAGATCCTTCTAACATATTCTTCTAACCTTTCACATTTACTTTTTTAACAATTTCTCACTTCAGTGATAATATAAATATGTGAGAGTATGCTACAAGCAGTGAAAACTGAAAACAATCTTTCCGGCTATCTTCCTTATTAGAAAGTTTCACATTTCTCAGGATACTACAGTAACTTATTTGATCAATTCTTGCTTTCTCTTATACAGATTGCCAGCAAAAGAGCAAGTCTGTGCCAGTTAGACAGTGGTGGGTATCACAACAGGGCTTCACCTCCATAAGAACAGGTCTGAAGGTGCCAGTCTCTTTACAGGCAAGTCTCCTGCACAACTGTGTTACATCATATAGCTTGTTCTTACTATAAAATAAGGCTGGATCTATACTACCAAATTAACCTGGAACTAAGTCACACAATGGAAATATCATTCTTATTTTTGAAACCACATGTGTAGTATAATTACACAGCAGCCCTAGAATAAATTTACTCTGGACTCATTACTTAGTGCATATTTAAGTTAGGGAGCAAGCACCACATACAATTCTCTTGGAGAGGAAAGTACATTTTTTTCCACGTGACAGAACAATGCTACTTACGTCATGCTGCTGGGTCTCTGATTCAGATTTAAAATTTAAAGCTATATACATGTTCAGCAGGACAGGGAACACCAATCCTTCCTTCCAGAATAGCTATGTCACTTCACAGAAAGGCCAATAATAATTTTCATTTATACGTCCAAGCACACCCCTAAAGCCCAGCAATTAGGAAGGCAGTTTACTATTGCAGTTAAAAGGGTAAAAACTGCAAAGTTTATAAAGTTTCCATTTACATTCCAAGGGATTTGGTTCTTGAATGAAAGCCTCCAGGTAAGGCAGGTACTGAAACATATTTCTGCCTTTCAAAGTTCCCATTTTCTCAGCATGACACATTTTGTCATTCAGCTTGCTCCTGACATGAAGTATACAAATGGCATTTTTCAAGAATTTGAAGGTGAAAGAGAAAGGAGAGATAGGCTTTTGGTGTCAGACCTGTTCCAAAGTAAACGCATACAGCTCAATAAAGCCAGTACCTTCAGAAACGCCAGCTATCACCACCGTGCAGAGGGCTGGAGCTCTTCTGGGTGAGAAGCTAGAGCAGACTTAGTAACACTGCTTGGCTCCTTACAGACAACACAGCAAAGCAACTCACAAAACTGGGCTCTAAAAACCACTGCTGACAAGGATTATGTTTAAAAAAATCTAGGAAAGCACATGGATAGAGCAAGGCTTCAAGTATGAGCACCAGCCCTGCTGTCTCCAAATTGTTTGGATTCTCTTAAAGACAGACAGGAGGGGGCGGGGGAGGGGGGGGGGAGAGAGAGAGAGATGGAAAAAAACAAAGAACAACGCGGTACACAAATAACAGCATGATTCACACTAAAAGGCAGTGGGCAGGGACAGATAAATGAAATAAGCAACCAAAGGCTCTGCAGGACAAGGTGGTGTGACATACCAGTAAGAGTGAAGGGAGGAGCAGCAGCTGGAGTAGCAGCCACCCAGGCACCCTGAGCAACTTCTGAAACACACAACTGTACATGGTATGAGCTGATGAAACAGGAGGAGAAAGTGGTCATACTGTGGTATCAGCCTGGAGGGAAAATGACTTTCTGCGCTATAGTTTCTGCTAGCACAAATTCGGCAACTGCGCTGTGCGTATTTTCACCATCCAATTGTTTATACTGAACCTCCTCCTGAAGAGGTTCCCTGCCTTCTTTTTCTATAACCCACTTTAAATCCACTTCCAAAGCTTTCAAGAAACCTCCAGAAACAAACAAAACACTACAGGATCCTGAAGTCTCCAAGCAGCAAGCAAGCAAGAAAACATCGCTACTCCAATCTACATCAATTACGGGCCAGTATTTTTCAACTCTTGGAGCCTAATCTTAATACTTGTGTTATTACCAAATACAGCTTTCCATGTTCAGAATGGAGCCTTGTTCCAAGTTCACTTATGCCAATAAAAAAAACCCTCCAGCTCAATAGGTTTTGACCTAATAGTCCTATTCTGGCATCTGGATGATGCTAGCTGTGCTACTGCTGTTACTGAAGTTCATAGTTATCAGATCAGCATGTTTGCCAAGCACTGCTCTGCGGTATGTTTGGGGGGGGGGGTCCTACATAATTCATGTTTTCAGTAGTATCACCACTCACAAGCCCCTATTTTATTTAATATGATACCTGAAGGAAGCAACATTCCCTGCCAAATAAAACAAATCAGATACTTCAGATGCAGATTATTCTTCTTCGACGTTATTGCCAAGACCACATCTTTCTGACACCCTCCAGTTTTGACAAGTCCCCATCTGAGAAGGGAAAATGAAATAACAAGACTGCAACGAGTCATCACTGACACTTTATTTACCTCATTTATATACTTCATTTCCTTTAGCTTGTTATTCATTCCCCAGTGTGCATTACGTTCTGGTAAGTTTTGCTACTTTAAAGTTACAGAATGAATTACATTTGTTCTATTTAAAGTAAGCACTAAGAAACCAAATAAAGTTAGCCATGTTGGAACAGGCTTTGCTATTTAAGAGCAAAAGATGTTCAAATGTTTTAGCCATTTTAAGTCATTCTTGCTTTCCCCATGGAGAGTCTGGATAAGTTGCCCATTATAGTCACAGCTAAAAGCAGAGCGTGCTCCATGACTCGCCCAGCCCCAGCTCGTAAACCAAAGAGTGGACACTCCCAGTGCCCTACCCCCACGACCGTGAGAAAACCTTGAGGAGACATTCAGACACACAGGACTTGGGGATGGAAATGCTGCATGGGTCCTACAGCCTCAGCGGCTGCTGCGCTTCTGGGACCAACAGCACCAGGGAAACCCAGGGGACTGCGAGGCCCAGAGAGCAACTTGGGGTGTCAGTAGCTGGCTCCAACATGCCCCCTAAACCCCGGAAGAGCTTTTCACCCAATGCATCCAAGTAGGAGATCCTTTCAAAACAAAGGAACTTAGTTTCCTATCTTGGGGTAGACTCCTAAATGTACAAATACCCCAAAATGTCAAGGAGACGCTCTCAGTAGACTAGGCAAAAAAACCCTCCAAAAAACAACAAAAACCTCCAGCAAAGGCCACGGCTGTATGCACACTGTAAGCTGGCACTAGCCAGTACTGTTTCTGAAAGAAGCCGTCCCACTTTCCATCAAACCATCTGCTTGTTTCTTTCCCGCTGCCACTCGATGCTTTGTGCCAGCACGAGAAGCTGCGTAACCCAGATTGAGGAACCGCACTGGGCTGAAACATTTTCTTTTAAAATAGCTTTGGTGAGGCTGGTTTCACCTGCGCTGATTGAAAAGGGCCACCCTTCCCCAGGCTGAGCCTGTTCATTCCTTCCCATGGAGTTTGTCCAAAAGCAAGTGACAGGGCCTTGTCTTTTAATTTGTCTCACAGAAACTAATCACACAAATCATTCCAACACACCCACAGTAATGATAAGGAAATATTTCCTAATATGGAATAAAAACTGAATATTGGAGTTGTGCTGCACTTCAGGATTTCCTGCTATTCAATGAAGCCAAGCAGCAGAGGTCTCCCATGAACAGCAGCCGTGATTCAGTTCTCTGCTACTTTCAACAAGCAGCATGCACGGCTGACAAACACAAATTCATTTCCCTGATGGGAAAAGATACCAGCTGGGTGAAACTACGTATGTATACACAAAAATACGTATGTATATGTATATATATATAGACTATGTATATTTACACCTATATAAGATATATGCACTTTATTTTCTTCCTTTTAATCTTTTGCCCACTTCGAGTACTGAAGAAACTTTTGATCCAAACATCGTAACCTTTGCTTTCATTAACAATGGGAGACTGGTCACCTGTAGTTTTAGAAACACAAATCAACTAATAAGGTCACTTCCATCTTGGCTCCACTTGCCTCAACCTTTGGCGATAAAATTACATTCTTTATGCTCTACTATCAATAGCTCTGTCCCAAAGTTAAGAGTACATTTTGAGACATCCTGTACTTAGAACACTCACTCAGCACTGAATGACTTGCAATGACATACCGAAATCTTCATGAGCTCAGTCCTTTCAAATAACTAATTTTATTTTCTTTACAGAGGGCTTTTTTAGACAATCGAATCATTTGGGTTTTAGCAGTACCCACTCAAATTGCTTTACTGTCCACGTGTGTGTGGCTGCAAGGTAGGACTCCCCCACCCATCCCATTAACCTCATGTAGAGAGTGAGGAGAAAATAGGAACAGGAAGGGAATAGAGGTGCTGGTGTATCCATACGCTGCTGTCTTCCAAGGAGTGCTCCAAATCGGAGGTCAGCTCAGGACAACACTCTGGGTGACTAAACAAAGCACAAGACACAATGAGGGAACTAGACTTGCAGTCCCATGCAGCCACCCCTCTCTTCCAGCGTTTACTGCAGCGTCTGAATTGATGCCTTTTAATTTATTGGTGACAAGAGAAATCAGTAGCTTGCTGAAAAGCTAACAATGCTGTGCAGTGAAATGACATCTCATAGCTTGTTTTAGCTTACTTGTATCTTTCCTTTCTCCTCGCTCTCCCCAAGTTTCATAGTGCTGCAAATCTTTGTCCTTAGAAATGTCTAAAAAATGGGAGGCTCTTCTATCTACTGAAGTAATTGCATTCCTGTGCACTTAAGCGTTCTCTCAGCTTTTAGCAGATACTTGCATCCAGGCATATTCAAGAAAACATTGTTTTAAGATCTGCTAAATTAACTGGCATAAAAAAGCCCATGCTAAATATTTTGCTGCAATGTTTTGGATCATTAAATAATTACGAGCAGAGCAAGGTCAACAACCAAAAATCTGCTTCCCTCCTCAGTTATTGGTTTTCTGGATAAAATTATACTCAGGTCTAATGAAAGATATGTCCCACTCCAAAACATGTACAACTGTCTAAAAGTAAAATTCAGTTACAGTAGATTTCTCTACATCTGGCTCTTTCATGGCCAGGATACATAACTTAGAACAGAAGTAAAGAATAAGAGGAGGAGCTTCTAACGTGGTGCCTGCATAAAGTTTCCTTGAAATTGTAATACATTTTCAGCTTTGATCCAAGAAACTCTACTCTCAAATTTTAGGGATGCTGTAAAGCCTTTCTATTTTCTAAGGAGCCTAGGGAAGCGGAAGCAGAGGGCGGCTTTGCCTTTGGAAACAAGGAGGGACTTTTGCATTGGAGAATGCTGGAGGAGAAGAGAGCACTAAGTTTGTTTTTCTTTTTACTGATGTATGTTTGAATCCCTGACTCTTGCTAGGCTCTTTTTAGATCACATCAATCAAATTAAGTATAGTAATCACACATGATAAGTCTGTGCCAGCAAAGGAGCTGACCCCTAAATGAGATGCAGAACATCAATGACTGGCTATGGCCTGTGCAATGCCTCTAGTCAGGGTTAATGAGCACAACAGATCCCTCTGGCCTTAAAAAGCTGCAAATGCAGGTAGTGCATCTTGTTAGTATATGCAATACTGAAGAACAGATGTTTGCCCATTCAAATCCCACTACAACAGTTCACTTCTTTAACTATGATTTTTGGAGGAGAAGACAGCTTTTGGCACATAAAGCAGACTACCTTGATGAGGCCCAGGATACACAGAGATGAAAAGATGTGTGTGGTCTCTTGATGTAAGAGAGGAATACATGGTACCACCTTCCTAGTGCCTGAAGCTGGGAAGCAGATTTGGAACAGTGGGGATGGAGCTGTGCCATAGTCTTACCACCAAACCATCAGGAGCTCTGGCCATCAGTACCAAAGGTGGAGAAAGAAATATTATTTCATGAAGGAACCATAATGGCAACGTCTGATCCCTACAGTGATAACAAGGACAACTGAAAAGAGAAAACATTACCATTTTGCCTTATTATCAGACTGTTTTAGGGGAGAACAGTCAATACAACTGTGTTTTTGCATTTCAACATTTATATCACTTTGAGAACATATATATCACTGTATCAATCTATATATCACTTTGAGAACAAAAATACACTGCAAGTAGGTAGCTGGGGCTTATCCTTTTGAGATTTAGAGGTTTAGTTATAGAGAAAAACAGCTCTTTCAGTGGCACACTCACAGAACCTTGCTTTCATGAAATCTGAGAGTCTTCTGAAACCTACTGCTTAATGTCCCAACTGCTCATCTCCTCTAGGGCTGAAGAGTGACCAGAGGAGTGCTTTGTTACGGCTATGTGTATACACACATGATCCCTCCTACACATCACACATCTGCCCTTCTAGGAAGATAAGAGAAAGGCAAAAAAGAAAAAGAAAATAAAAGATTTGCACCTAGGTGAAAGATGATGAGGTTTGTGATGGACATTAGTTCCCTGTGGAAGGTCACTCTCCAGTCTTGGCCTGGGAAAACTCACTCAGAATGGGTGGTGTTTTCCTTTAAATTAATCTCAGAGATTTGATTCTATTATCTGGTTTCCTAGTTAAAGGACAAGAGAGGCAAAAGCAGGGTGTGGGTAAAAGCTCTGGCTATATCCAGCTGCAAAAGAAAGTGAGAGGGAAAAGGAACAGAGGATATCTGCTTAAGTTTCTGTAAGATACTAAGCTGTATGTAGCTGCTATGCTACAGTTAAACATGCAAGAACGGGCAAATTTCCAGATTAAAAAAAAATAATAAAAATCTCAAAAAGCCCAGCTTCATATGCTTTCAAGATTAAATTGATTATGGCAAGAATAAGCAAGTTGTTGTCTTGTTCTCTTAGGAGCAAACCTTTCCCACCAAGAAAGCCTTCAAAACAGTCTTGCAGCATGTCCTGTGGGCTAAGCATGCCCTTGACTGAGAAAAGGAGCAAGACTCATCAGTAAGAAGGACTCTTCACGGAACACAGGTCACCTCATACAAAGGTATGGGTTTTACAGGAAAGTAGAAGGAAAAGCAACACTTGTGTTCCTGCAGAACAGCTCTCACTGTTCCTTTTCAAGCTGTGTCTATTGCCCTGTAAGGTGACCAAGTGTCATTGTGCCTCCATTTCTTTATCTGTCAAGCAGAGACGAAGACAAGTGGAGCTACCTGCAGGAAATTCCGTTTCAGTGCAAACAATGTATAAAGATGGAGACTGGTGAAGTGGCAAATAAAGAAGTCTTTCAGGCAGCAATCTGAATTGCTTGACAAGTTGGATACAACCAGCTATTTCCCATAAATAGTAACTAGAGAAAAACCCAAATAAGCCGTAGGAAGAATGAGATCATTTCCACTTTTGAAACATTAACATTTCCTTATGGGGATGGGCCCCATGCACAAGGCCCTTACACAGAAAGGATAGACATTGCTGCCAAGTTCTGTTTCAAGGAGTGTCAATGCAGGTCTATGAATTGCTTCTGAGAGAGAGGGGCCCCTCCCTCTCACTTTGCTGATCCCTCCAGTCCTGGCCACGGACTCCTACAGTTTTCCCAATAATGCAGCCACAGGCGAGTTAGGTGAACTCAGCAGCCTGACAAAACTAAGCTACCAACCACCCCCATGCTCCTGTAAAAAGGAGACCGTTCTTCCATAAAATCAGCAAGTTGGTCTGTCCCACCCTTCAACTACATAAATGTTGAATTCAGTGAAAGAGGAGTAATGAAACATGGATAGGCACAGAGGACAAGGGGGAGAACAGCACTGTCCCTTTTGCAGGGACCCAAATTTGAACTACATCCAAGTAGGGTTTGGATACACTTGTGGCGATAGGAGGATGGGACTGTCCCTTTTCACAGTGGCCAATTATATCAGATTGGGTACAACATAAACCCCAGAGTGTAACAATGACAACTGTTAAACAAATGTTAACTCTTACCAACGAGTCATGTTCTTCTTGCACCAACTTTTGCTGGCTCCATTTGGAAATGGGCTGATGGAGAGGATAGCTTTGCAAAGCTTTCAAAAGACAGGCTATAACTACTTTCTCACATCCCTCTTTACTTCAGGCTGCAACAATGCAGAACACAATTCATTTGATTTTAATGAAAATGGTTATGGTGAGGCTAATTATGATGAACAGCTGAACATCTATCCCCTCGATAGCATATCACATGCTGCACTCTTCATGAATAACTCTGGCTATATTTACAAAGACCAGGAAGGGTTTGTACTATGTGCTGCTGCTTCTTGCTTCAGAAGCCATACCAAGCACTCCTCCTGGAGCGCTGCTTGGTTCCTGTATGTTGAATAAAGCCTGACATGGACAAGCAAGCTCAAACAGCAACGCTGACATGGAGCAGAAGTCCACACTATGCAGTAGACACAGACATAATTTGTACTTGAATTTGAATAGTTTTATGCTCACCCAAAGAATGCCGAGAGCAAAGACTTACAGCAAAGCCTTGTACCTGATCTATAGCAACACACCAGGAACATCCACCTTAAGGCCCACTCTAATTTCTTACTCATTCCTTAATGCATCTGCTCTCATTCTACTCAACAACTCTACCAGAAGAGTTAGCAGTGAAAGTATCCCTAACACAACTTCTAATGGTGACTTGTGGACAAATCGTCCTGCAAAGTACAACCTGGTATTTGCCAATGATGCAAGCGCTGAAATCATGAATATTTTGAGCTTTCTTTTTCTAATTGCAGATAATGTATGTACAGAGGAAGGATGCTCTTGTGGCTACAACACAGGAAACTGCATTAAGTAACAGATGATCTGGATTCTATTTTATTTCCCATGTGCGAAAACAAACCCTACAGAAAAAAGAAAGAAAAGAAAAATGTACTTAGGGTGTGCCTCAGTTACCCTACATGAAAACAAACATATCATTCCTGTACCTAGCAGGTCATGTCAGGAGGCTTAATAAGTTCATATGCACAAAGAACCTGGGCTCTTAAGAGTAAAGATGCTAAAGAAGTATTAAAAAATTATTAACTCATTCCGAAAATTCATTATTTAACCTGGCCCCCAAACTTAGGAGACATGTGGCCCCTTCTCCTTCATTTCACTTCTCTGAGCTGCTCATTCAATCAGATTGGACAACAAGTTAACTACTACAATCGACTGCAGAAGAGGCATTGATCTGTATACTGTGGATTTGGAAGGGTATGTGGCAAGATAAGTAACTGAGATGTCTTTCACTGTTCCAAGGACAGGGTTAAAGTCTCATTCTGATTTCAGAAATTGGAGGAAAATATATGGGAAAAGGCAATAGAAAGGACAATTAAATATTAATATACTGCAAGTGGCCAAGTTTGGTGATAACATTTCCAAGTTGAGCTACACTCAGCCTTGACTAAATGTTGCTATTGTGAATCCAGATGAAAGCATTCATTTGAATGACTCCCCAGTCAATGTTTACACATTCAGTTGCTCATATGCAAATAACATTAATCAGCTGTCTTTTAAAGTACTGATAAATAGACAACATTTGGAAAGTTTTACCAGTTTCCTGGTAAATCCGCACATAATATCAGGAATGTAGTTTGTCACATTGATATAACACAGGCTAAGACAGAATACTTCTCAATTTCACAAATCACTAGGAAGCAGCTGCTCTGCTATACTCTCTTCACTTCTGAAAATATAAAGAGCACTACAAAAATAAAGAGAAAGGAGTCTAACAATGTGGTATTAGTACAGAATCAAAAACATCTATATGATTCCTCAGACAATTAATTATTGCTTCAATTAAGTCTTAAAATACATTTCAACTTGCACTCATTTACAAAAAGAAAACCAAGAAAAATCCCTTATTTTAGAAGTACTCCTGGCAGTCAGAAAAGGTCTGTGCAAAATCTAGCACTTTTTATTGCACAGATCATGCCCCAATTCATACTGAGCCCTACCTCCCTAGCCTAGATGCATAATAAAAATTTCATTGCTCTCCCCAGATCTAAGATGATAATGAACAGGGATGGAAGCAAGATCTGGAGGTTAGTCTATGTTGGTTTGGTTTTTTTTTTTTTTTGCATCCTCTTGATTAAAATCTTGCAAAATAAATCAGTAATAAAATAAATTATGGAAACTTCAGCAAACCCTGAAAGCACAGGGAAACTGCTTTGCTGGCAGCCTCCGGAAGGGAAGGTGTGCCCTCCTCAGTCCCAGCATGCCCAAAGCTGCAAAGGTCTCTTGGTGTTGTTACCAAGCCTCAAGCTGCTTTCCTCTCCTTTGGGTTATTCCTCATGTTAATAATGCCAGAAAGCATTCTCCAATGAAGTGGAGCTGCAAGCTTTATTCTGCTTCCCTATGTGACATACCTTCTTCAAAGCTTTCAAGCAAATTATGTTTTGCCCTTTTAAAGTATTTTCCACCCAGATCTTGAGGTACTTTGCAAAACTGAAACATAAAACACATCATCTTGGTAAACTGAGTCAGCAATTGCATCACCATTGACTACAAAGGAAGGCAAATGAACCCAGGCTCAATCCTGGGACGACTTTGAAGGTGTATGAACAAGGGAAGAACTTGACCAGAGAATCCTGCCTTTTAACAAGTATCTACAGCAGCCTGGGGAACAGACCCCTTCCAACTCCACCCATTTAATAATAGAAATAGATCCAAGATAACGTAGGCTTACATAGCACTCTCCACATATAGTTCTCAAACTATGAGGACAATTTCAAAGTGTAATTTTCAGAAGCTGCCAGAAACCTGAAGAAAGAGCTGAGACATGGAATTGCCGCGTTAGTCCTGACTCTTACCTTGAGTTTAGTATTACAGTCAGATAGGTCAGCACTGGGGAAAGGCAAGTTGTTCCTCTGGCAAGCCTTCATACAGATACACGTTTGAAAAATAAAATGTGTGCACTTAAGGAACATAAAAATGTTTTATGGAATTCTATTTTTAACACTAAATGGCACAATGAACTATGGGAAAAACTAGAATTACAGCAGGAAATAGAAAAAAGCTCAGTTGACCTGAGCCCGCTGTTTTTCAGAGGTGCAACTGCAGAGGAGCTCTGCCTACTTACACTGCTGTTCACACGGGGCCCTGGGGCTTTTGCAGCTGCTATTGAGGAAGCACATTCTTCACGCTCTTCTGGAGAAAAACAAAGGGATTCTGACTACGCTGTCGGCAAAACAAAAGGAGTCTGTGAATTCACAAGTTTTTGCATGCACCTGCAGGGATATTTTACTAAGGTGAAGCCAGCAGATTTTACTATTGTTGAAATTTCAACTGCCATCGAAAACTACTCAGAAGTCACACAGCAGTATCAGAGAGTGTATACTTGCATTCGAGGCTCCACAACTGGAAGTCCACTGGGGCCTTGCTTGTACCCATCTTTTTCTCCTGAAAAACTGTTAACCTCTGTTCTACCAGCTGTAGTGGCAGAGTCCTAAATTAGTCTCCCTTGCAGAAGGTAGAAGCAAACATCTCCTCCTAGTGCTTTTTCATCTCCACTGACTACAGAGGACGGTTAAGACGACTAACTCACTTGGATGTGCAACTTTTAAGCACCCAAGGGGAGGCAGATGAATCCTGCCTGGCAGCTGACACAATGCCAACTCTCATTGTGATGAGGGTAGCTGGAATCTTTGGATTTAGCTGTTTGCTTCTCCTGATCATCTCAAAAGCCTGTAACTGTTGGCCATGTCTATAACAGGTTTCTCAAACACTTTTAGAAACCCAGCATCATCAGATAGTAGTCCTACAGCAAATGGATGTGACTTACAGTTAAAATGTGTTCCAAGGGCCAAATGAAGCAAACAAAAAATCCCTCCCCCATCCCCGTCTGCACCATAGAGTATTGGACCCTCGCAGCAGAGGAGGACTGGGCAACTGTCTGTAATGTGGATAGATGCAGCTCCCACCAAACTTAAGACAATTTGAATCCAACTGTGGTTTGAGCATCTTGTCATTTTTACCTCCTTGAACTCTGGGCACCTGATAGACAGTAAAAATATTCTCCACATAAAGACAAAAGATGAAGATCTGAAGCTCTCTATATAGCATTTGCTAAAAACACCTCTTTGGAGACATCCTTTGCCAAATAACTGCCAAAACTTCAAAGGCTGAATTATAATGTTGAAGTATTTGTAATGCAAGTTTGTTATGTTTCTTGTGAAGCATGGCTGGCAGTCAGAGATGGGACCTTTCAGCTAAAAGACCTGGTCCAGGCAATAACTGGAAATAGCTCTTTGGTGGCTTACGTGAAATGAGTCAATGGATCTCAGTCCAGCTCTCAATAAATTAGGAACCACATCACAAAAGCATCTGTAAGAGTCACTTCCTTTGTTGATACCATTCTAAAGGCCAAGGACTGAATAAGGTGGGGAAAATGAATTATCAACCCTCAAAATAGCACATTCCTTCAAAACACAAATTGCTTTTACCTAGCATCTTTGGTGAAAGTATGCCAAGTGTGTTTTTACAAAATATGAACTACTCTAAGTATTTATTTAGGTAATATATGTAACCCCACATTTTCTCAGTAGGAAAAAACAAGACCTGCTGACTTTCAACATGCCAGAGCCATGGAAAAGGGGAACAGCCAACAGGAATATTCCCATCCCACACACTAACTGCATTTCTGCTTTCCAGAGCCAACAAAAGTTTAAGAGCTCCCACATATTCTTCTTTAAGAAAATTTAGCATACAGACATAGGCTCACTTGAATAAACCACTCAATTTCAAGGACTTACATCATCAGGAATATTTACGTTGTCTCTTGGCAGTAAAGGGGCATGAAGCAAGTAATACAAACTTAGAAAACTAAGAAAAAGCAACAATATTTTATACTCTGCTTTAAGAAGAGAGAGTAATTTTAAGAGGACACAGATAATATGGGATCAAAATCTTTGATCATGAACATCAATCTTCACTTCTTGTAATAAATCCCCACACGCACTGAAAGCATCATATAGATCCCAGCAAATTAACTTTGCTAGAAAGCAAAGCCATACATGTCACAAATACAATTCAGAGCAACAGTTTTGAAAAATCAGCTGATTATATTAATTAATTTGAACTTTGTTGCATTCAGATGGCACAAGGTAACAATATAAACACACAATATTAGAGGATTGGTGCTGCTCAGTAAATTTAGAGATGCTGAGTTGAGAGAAAAGAATGTGTTTCATTCAAAGATGATGAAAGCCTTCTGAATTTTGGTGCTTTATAAACAGCTGCTAAACTGACTGAACGATGCCTGTGAAGTACACAGGGTCAAATGTGGTCAGTACCTCAAAGAGCACCAGATCTTTCAATATTGAAAAAGCACTTATAAAAAGAACTTGGTACATTCATATATTCTCTCTCTGCCTATCACTTCAAAAAATGTCCTAGGTATCCACAACAGAGGCTGGATTATTCTTTGTCAGTCCCCTCTCCCTCAAAGTTGACGAGAATATACCACCAAATTCAATACGGGTAGTAGATTTAGCTTTGTATCAACAAAAGAGACTTCTTGCTTAGAAGCAGCATTGACTGAGGTACCAAAGGAAGCCATGAATTACAATTAAATTCTTAAGTGTTTATTTTGTTCATAAATTAGTCATTGGCAAATATTAATTTAGATCCCATTAATCTGGAAAGCCATTAGAATGCATTCAGTGCAGCTTCCCTGTAAAAAATAGGGTTAGCCAAATTTTATTTCTGTTAAAAATCCTACACTCTTGGTCAGGCACAAACCACATTCCTGATCTACCCAAGGAAGAGAAAACAGGAGGAAAAAGCATAAGCAGGTGCAGTGCTTCTTATGCCACAAGCAAAATAGCCCCTATTTCCCTCCCTAGATGTACATATATGATGTGACCCTACTTCTGTAAGTGACTTCATTTTGTAAATCAGATGCTTTGTTGACAAGATGATCACCACCCTTGAATAGAAGGAAGCTGCACCCAAAGCACCGATTCAGATGTTCCAGACAGAAGTCTGGCCTTCCATCCAAGACAAATATGGAGCTTAATCCGCACTGCTCTTACCATGGTTTATTAGTTTGCAATATCTGGAGAGGATTCATTTTATGATTCAAAGAGAAGGGGGCTGGGTGGACCTTACTTAACCAACATCTTTGTGGTAAAATCCAGCCTTGCCTTGGCACCCAAGAGAGGGAGAGAAAGCACTTAGATGCCACAATGACAGAAGAAAATCTCATCATGCAACTGCATTCTTCAACTGCACACAGGCAGATGCAGATTCACTATCACTCTCTAATGTCCTAAGTAAGAATACAGAAGCTTTTAGCCTCTTAGTCCATATGGCAGCATTCTTTAAAGATGATATGACTGCTTCAGAGCACTCAGGCAAAAGAACCAAGAAAACACATTATGCTGTGTCTCTCTGAGAAAATTACAGTCAAATAGAAATAAGAAAGATACTGTCAAGACTAGTTTCAAAAGTGAGCTTCTACATGGAAAAAAATACAAAGAACACAAACAGGTTTCAGGTTTGGGTTTTCTTTGGTTTGGGTTTTTTTGTTTGTTTGTTTTTGTTTTGTTTTTTTTTAGAAAGAGAAATAGGATCAGAATTCTTGCAGCCTTTGCTCCTGAAACAACACAGGCTCATCCCATGCCTGGGGGTCAAAATCTGAAACTGAGATTGGAGTGTAAACAAAACCAAAACTGCTTGCTAAATATTATTGCTTCTTTAATAAAATGGGCAGAGGGAAAATTAGCTAAAATTACTTATCTTTATTAGAGTATAACAATTTCCCCCCAATTACCTCACAATTACTTCCTTTTTCATTTTTGACTTTCCACTACTCTTCCAGTCCTTTCAAATGCAGTGATCTAAAGTACACATGAAAAAATGGATGCGTAACTACGAATGTTTTTTCTAAATGTTGGTTTTGATTGTAAAGATTATTTTACAAAGCAGAATGTTATTTTGCTTATTTAATGGGCAAGCATATATCTTTGTTGTACCCTCACCATGGCCAGAGTTTTGCATCTTGCTGACGAGCAAAGCTGAAGGCAGCAGCATTTTTGGCAGGCTCCAAGGAACCTCTTTGCTAGTTTCCAGCAAAGGTGTTCAGCAAAGTTATTCTGTCAGCAGCCAGGCTGCAGCACAAGATGTGAGCAGCAGCTGAAATCAGTGGTGTAGGTCAGGGTATTCAGACATGTGAAATTCTCTCATCTCTGGCTTGGGCAATACAATGTTCATCTATTTTTCCTGAACGCTGAGAGGGATTTGCTGTTCTTTTTTCATTTGCCACTACACAATTGGCTTACATGTCTGTGAGCAAAAGCAAAGAGTTAACATGAATCAGGTGCCCTCTGGGATTAGATGGGGCTTAAAGGTATCCAAGTACAAGCCTAAGACTTTGGAGTTATCAATGAACCATAGCTGTTAGAGACAATGCTTTCAACATGAACTTAGAGCAAGTGGCACCCTGATAGCAGGGAACATGGCAGGTTGTACTCTGATGCCTCCTGAAAAAACAAGTGGAAAGTTCCTTTAGGTCACCCTACAGTAACATCAGCATCACTGATATTGATTGAAGGAGTTGGGATTAGAGCTGCAATACATTAAGTCAACTTGAATATCCACATACTGGTTAGGATTGATTGTATCAGTACAGCATTCATTTCTCACTCCTCATTGTGACAAAGCCCAGAGCAGTAACTCTTGCGAGACAAGAGGACACATCACTATTCCTGTCACAAGAAACTTTGATACAAGTTCACCTGCATCTAAATTACATCCCAGGTGTAACCAGCCCTCTGGAAATGCCAAGATGTACATACTCAAACTGATTAGCTAGTAAATATATTATAATCCTCACCCGGACAGCTCCATCCTTCCATATATTACTACCATGCCAGCACAGCTGAAATCAAAGTTTTCACCCCACATGTTTGTTCTCCTCTAACACTACCTTGGCTACATGGCCTCAAATCTTTGGAGACAACTTTGCATTTCCTTGTGCACCTGGGGCTCGCAGTGACTTCAGTGTGTTCCTTCCTGTAGAAGGAATGGATGAATGTTGCCTGTAAACACTGCTAATTACTGAGAACTAGAGCTGGTCAAGAAGCGGTGCATGCTGCGACATAAGAAAGAAGCTAAAAAATTTTCCAATTTCTTTGAAGGTTTGCCAGTAAAGCTTGAAAAATCTAAAGCATTCCACTTTGTTCTTTTCCCTTTACCACTGGCTCATGAAAAAAAGACAGGGAGAGATAAGAAAGGAGAGGAAAAAGATTTAACAGGGGGAGGAAGGAGTCCCCTTTTCTACTCCCTTCATCTTCCAAACCAAAATAACTGGTTTTGTTTTTCCAGATCTTTATCTCCCTTCATCTAAAAGCTGTCCTCAAAATCATGTAATAAATTACCCGCAATTCATTTTCTTACCTGAAACTATTTCTGAAGATGATTGTTCCTAATACCACAGCTCCTCATAACTTAGTGATTTCCAACCTGGGGTCCACAGACACTGTTGGCAGCGTGCAGCTGGTCAATGGGACAGGAGTGTTTTTTAATCAAAGGTGCACGATGGTCTGGGAGTATGTTGTGGCTTGACAGTAGTCTATGGTTCACTGGACTGCAGAACCACTGGACTGCAGAGCCACAGCCTCAACTTCTGTTGCTGTCTAACCACTCCGTGGCTTATATAACTCAACTTCAGAGACAGCTGTAACACTCGGGATTCAGCTGAAGAATATCAGGGGGAGTTTTATTTTACTTCAGTTCCACATGTATCTCTTTAAGCAGATACTAAAAGTCAATTACATTCATGTTTTATACTACACACACTTTTTTTTTTCTCCCTCTATGAGGATCTTCCTGATGTAAAGTCTGTATTCTGCACTTTGGGCTTTTCAAATATTTCAAAACAGTCTCTGCTCTTAGATTCTTATTCATCTTACTGTCATTTTGCCTGACTTTGAGTTCACTCAATTTCTAGTTGGAACAGTTCAAAGCATAAGCAATTTACAGGAGATTATTCCAGGTGTTCTTAACATAATTGTTTATTTACAAAGGAGGAAAAAAAAACCCCAAACCACAGAGAATTTTCTAATTGCTACTTATGCAATTGAACAGTGAAGTCACCATATCCAAAGTACAAGTGGGCTAAGACGCTCACATAATACCTATTTTATATGAACTTTCCTTCTCTGTTAGATGAAACTCCTTGAGAAGATAAACAGGACAGAGTAGGGAAAGTCTCCATGCAATAATTAACCATAAGAGAACCCATCTAATACACTTCAATATAAAACAGTCATCAATACACTTTGCTCTCAAGAGATTTGAGAGCTGAATTCATGGAGAACTCCTCTTTTAATAAACCTTGCTTCTCTGCCCTTAGTCATTACTTCATAAGATGCTACCTATGCCTCCTAAGACTGGGGAAGGACTAAACAATAAGACTTTACTAGAAATTGTATTTACAATATAATCAGGGTTGTTTTGTTTGCCCCCCCCCCCTTGAATATTTCCTTTCCTACAGCATTTGCAGAAACCAAGATACATGCTGTAATAAATTTCATGAAGGAAATAAATTAAACTGTAAGCAGGCAGCTTAATTTAGTAAGAGAAATTTTCTTTAGGCACAACAAAACTTTTGATTTACAAAAGTGAAATACGGCAAGTCAGTCATGAAGAATATCAACTCACCTGCTCAACCAGAGTTATTTAGCACTTTAGTGGACTAACCAAACACAAACAAAACCAACAAAAGCCAGTGACAAAGATGCAGGTTAATGACACCAGAAGTGATAAAATTCCTTTCTTTCACCTTATCTTAACAGTCAGAATTCCCTGTGATGCACTTAACTGCTTTCTGAGACACACCACTATTATGATCTGCACCTAAGACGACCTTACTTGTTAAGTAAGTCTCCCCAAGTGTATTTGCTACACAAATATCTGTTAACCAGAAGCCATTACTCCACTAAATAGCAATGTGCTTTAACAGTTGGCTGTTGCATGCTTGTAACAGCCATGTCTTTCATTGCTGTATGATTGCCTCGTGTCCCACAGAGAAGCTATATGCAGAACACAAAATTCCCTTATAGTCCAGATGTTAGAGCTTGTTAAATTATACTTTTTAATTATTGTTAAACAGACTTCATTCTCCATATTCAGTTTCTACAGTTTGTAAAAACAGGTATTCCCATTAAAACCTTACCTTGTGATTGAATTTGTTCTCTTTTCCTGCTCTGCCAAACACTAAATACCACAATACAGAAGAATCCAGTTATCTTTAACTTCAAGAAACAACTGCTGTTAAACAATGCAGTACAACACTTTTGTTTGTGGTGCTACTAACATAAGCTTTCCTCCTCATACAGGACTCAGCATGCTAAAAATTAGTGACATTTTAAGAGGAACAATTCTTTCATCATCAGGCTGATATTTGGCTGGCATTCTGGTTACCTCCCTTGTAAGGCACCAGTGAGAGGGAAGTGCTGGGAACACATTATGCAACTATTCATTGCAAAAAAATAATTAAAACAAATCTTAAGAAATGTCTGTGACAAACACTTTTCCAATATACAAAACAAGACAAAAGGATCCTGATGTCATTGGATAAAGGTCTGCTATTTCTACCTGGCTAATTTGGAAAAGGGGAATTTTTTCCTGAAATGTTTGTCTCCATTTCTATGGGAAGAAGTGGAACAGCCTGCAAGCTGCTCCTGCCTTCTCCACATTTTGGTTCAGATCTAGCTAATCAGCCAAAGAAGTAGTTCTGCACTGGGAAATAAAGGGGAGACACCAGGCCACACCTGTGTCCTGTCCTCTGTGCTCAGTTGTGACACATGGAAATCTAAGATGGCTAATCGTAAGTTCACCTTCAAACAATGGTAAGGGGGTTCTGTACCTAGGTAATCCGCATATGGACTGGCCTTTACAAAACAGCTCTCCTGCAGACAATGAAATACCATTTGGAATTTAACTATCAGTTCAGCTATAAGTAGGTTCTTTCTTTACTAGTGCACTCATAACAACACTGATGCTTTCTACCAAATGAAGCTATAGCTGTTCTGGTATTACATGGCAGTTGAGTTGGGCCTCTCTCAATATTAGATTCAGCTCTACTCATTCTGGAAAAAAAGTAGAAGAAAATAGTGACCTGTGGGAAAGGCCCACTTTATCAAGTGATCCCCCACAAGTGACTGAGCACAGATTGGTAGTAGTGCTGGCAAATTCAAGGTTTGCATATGTGGCAGAAGCAAATCTACCTTGGAAATGAACAGTCCCTGGAAAACCCTTTTCCCACAGAGCAGACTCCAAACTGGCAGTAGTCTGGCAGGAAGAAGACATATCTGTCCTCTGTGGGGGTTCTCAGTGATGCTGACAGAAGTTCACGGTAGAACACAAGTGTGCTAGGTAAGTTGTCTCACTCTCTGTTGCACCAGGGACAGGGAGATGGAGCCTAACCTTGCACAACCAGGAGAACCCCCTAAGCACACACAACTCCCCACTTGCAGCAAGCTGCTCCTGTCAAGCGACTTTCTTTTGTTGTTTGCATCCTTCTTAGCAGTAGCTTCAGGGTAGTCACGTGTCTTACTGAAGTTACGACTTTTGTTCCCCTCCCCCCGCAGTTTAAACACCTGTGTATGGAAGCTGACTGTATTTGTAACTCCTATGGCTAGGGATTACGTAATATCTTCATTTTAATTGCACCCAACTTAAGCACAACTGTATTTCTCATAAGCATTATTCTACTATAGTGGCTCATAAAAAGGGCCCTAAACCAAGTACTTCTTTCTTGTAAGGTATCCACTTGACTAAAGTTTTCTAATTTTTTGTCTGGGGGGTGGTTTGCTTGGCTTTGTTTTACTACAAGGAGATTTAATCGCTAAAATTTCTTGGCACATTTTATAAATGCACTGGCAGTGCCTTCCTTAATGTGACATTACACATGGTACTCTCAGAGAATTGTAAACTGCTATCTTTATTACACATAGTAGAAAAAGGTCTCACAACCTTTTATCTGTTCAAAGGTAACAAAAAGGTTTTTTGTTTCCACTTCTGTGGAAGGAAATTCAACGAATTCCAACATGCCAAGATCTTTGCTAAGTCTGCAGCTCCTCTACAGCACGTCAGCAATCACAGGCTCAAACTCTGGAACATAAGAGACATAGCTAATATAAGTTGCAATACAATAAACACTCTTCCTCTAAACACAGTTCCTCTCCCCATATAGATCCGAGTTATCCCCTTAATTCCTCCCTCCCATTCATTCTCCCGCCTATGATAAACTCAATCTGTTCGCACAACCTATTCACACCAAACTATTACTTAATACTGTCTGTTACCTTTTTACTAAAAGGTGAATAGTTGTCTCTCTTTTTACTGCTTCAGGAGATTCTTACCCTTGTGAAATCCCATAAACCCAGACTACCATTTTAATCAACCATTGTTCTCTTTTACTAGTAAAAAGTATAGAAGTCAACTGTTCCTTTGACAATCAAAATATCATATAAATAGCCTTCCGAAGCAAGTTTATTACATTAAAATTCTAGGTATCTGCTTTCTTCATACTCTATTCAGTTGCAACTCTTATAAAACCATATGTCAGCTAACAAAGTGCAAGTTTGTAGGTATAAATATTAAAGACATACATCACAAACTAAGTTTCAAATCTACAGTTCAAACCAGAATGCAAAATCCAATGCCAAAATTACCGAGAAATTAGAAAAACAGGTATTTGAAGCATAAAGATTAATATTATTTCCCGATCTGCTGTTTTCCTTTACTTTTTTAATCTCTACAAAGTATTGAGATATTAATGCAAGCCTCACAAAATTACCTGATTTCACAAGTAAAAGACAGTAAGTATTACCTATGACAACTGCCCATTTGAATGCTTCCCATGCTGATCAAATTATTTATGACACGGAAAATAAGTTTTTTTCCGATAAATTCATTCACACACACACACCAGTCCCTGTTTTGTTTTTATTGTTGTCAAAGAAAAACGTTCTATTGCTTCCTCATGCAGATGCAGGAGCAGTGGGACTGCCAAAAGTTATTTTGTAGTTTTAGACTACAGAGCTGCAAGACTTTTCATACTAATAAAATGATTGAATCTATGCTTCTGCATTTGGCAACAACTAACTTCTGATCCTTCAAGAAAAGATCCCCCACCTTAAATACAGTTCACCATATAAATTCACACCATGCACTAATTAACTCTTCCCTGAGTTCATACCCCATAACATTAGAATGGGTTACCCTCACTGTTACTTCTTTTTGCACAACAGGAGATTTTATTTAGTCACCAGACTTTGAAAAATCCTGCATCAACCCATCCTGAAGAATTAAGACTTCAGTCAATTATTTATCAAACCCACATTTTCATGCTACAGTAGTGCAATTACTACTGATGGCAGGTCTGCTCTAAGTGCAGCTATATGCTGACATGAGCTGCAAACAAGAGAAGATTAAATGATTTTGTGGACAAGGGTATGCTTGATTTATGTCAACTGTCATTACCTTAAGACACATAAAGCTTCTTTCTGGGGTACTAAAAGCAAACCATTTACCATATAATATCAGCTTAGTAGTCTTTGTGCTGATGAATACTGTATTCAAAGCAGTAATTCTTTTCATTGTAATTTACATGTCTACCCTGCATCTCCTAGAATACAAAGTTTATCAATTGGCTTTACATTTTAGCTAATCCTCAACTTAAACTTGGTGGGAAGAATGTTTTTATTAGAATAAACATGGACTGAGTGAAAACGAAATTTATAGGGAGAAGATAAGCTTTAAAAACCAAGACAAACCCATTGCCTATACAGATACAGTGGACAAAGAGTGCTTCTCAAACTGTGACTAAGCTCCTTGTGGCCACCAAAGGATTCAAGAGAGATCCCAAACTACAGCAGGTAACTTAAATGACTAAAAACTTCTACCCACCATTCAAGCTTCAGGGGCACACAGGCAGATGAGCCAAAAGGAGGCTACACAGAAGTCCTGAGAAACAGTATCTAGGCAACCTCACCCACGCGCGTGAGAAGATATGCATACACTGAACTCTGTTCAGTGTCCCATCCCAAATCATTCCAATCCACGACAGGCCCACAAGGGACTCCACTATGCACAGGATCAGACCCTCAGAGGTCAGCATCAGAAGGCTTGCACAAGCAGGTCCACAATGGATCATTTGACAGAAATCTAAAACTTCTGTTCTCCTGGGACCATTCCCTCATTGCACACCGAGAGCACAGGGGCCCGGTCCAAGTCCACTACAAGTTAATGATAGGGTATGGGTGTGTTGTTTGGTTTGGGTTTTTTAAATACTTTCTGCAAAAAAAGGCAGAAAGAAATAAAGCATGACACCTGTCCACAGTAAATATTTGCTTCTGAATTCTGTTTAGCTAGTGGTCTGTGGATTTCTTTTCCCCTGAAATGTTTGAGAAATAAAATCTTTAATTTTAGGCTTTTTAAGCTCTGTTAAGCAATAATATTTAAATTGAGCATACACTATGCCATGTACAATGTGAAATACAGCTGAGTTCCAGTTTCACAGAACTATGCAAATTTGACTTTTCCTAATCCAAGACAACTTTTAACAAAAGCAGGAAAACATGTCTACATATAGCACAGAAGATAAAACCACATAAATTCTGTTAGATACAGTAACGGACTTCTCATATGCAATGAGTGTGGCCACTGCACACCATCTCTCAGGTTTAGCAGCCTATGGGCTAGTATTTCAGTCAGCTGCTCCGGAGTAAAATTAAGACTGACACTCTTTCACCTCTAAATTCCTAAAGGATAAGGAATGAAAGCAGTTTTTAAGATTTCTGTGTATATTTGGGCATCTTTTATGGAACACGCACAATAATTTAGTGAGATTTATTAGTGTTATATACACTCACAAACAAGATCCCTCTACTTCAAGTGACTTCAATAAAAACTATAATCAAAACACTGAATCAGCATAGGTGACAAAACCCATCATCTGTGGTCTCCAAACAAACTTCACTGTTCTTAAGCAAAGAGCTAGTAAAAGCAAAACAACATGAATATATCCCACCAAATATCCTATAAGAAACTTTTTTTTTTTTTAAGTCAAACTTCAGCATTGCTTTTTATTCAGAGGCTACATCAAGGCTCATTTATTCCTATTCTCAATTTCGCAACAGGAAATCAGGTATGCAACATCAGTGGAGGCAGCCTTTCAGCACTCATGTGAACTCTATTATTCTAACCCAAGACGATTCAAATTAATTAAAACCAAACAAAACCAGGAGACATCTCATAGTTCTTCGCATCTGACTTTTACCTTACTCACTGTAAATAGCCTAAAGATACAGAGCACGAGCCAGACTGTCAAATTACGGGCCCAATCCAAACCTCCTTCGGCTCAGGGAAATGTTACAAAAGGAGGTTTTGGATTCATTCACCTGAGAGTGGGAACTTGTGAGGTTTTGTTTGTTTTTTTAAGCGCATCACAGAGACAGTTTTGCCCCTTTATTTATTTATTTTTCAAGCGGGCAAGACACCCTTAAGCCCGAAAGCCACGTTACCCGCGAGTAACGCGGGTGCACCCCGCACCACCTCACGACAGCCAGCCGCGCCTGAACCCGACCCTCACCGCGCACCGCACGGTATCCACACACGCCCGACTTTGCCTCCCACCCCGCTAAGCGCCGAACCTCCCCACCGAGCTCACCTCTCCCCCGCCGCCACCTCAGGCGGGGCACCCCCGGCTCTCCACAAGCCAGCCCGCCCGCCACGCCAGCCCCTCAGCGCTTCCCTCAGCCCGCCGCGCCCAACCGCCGAGCTGGCCGCCGGCTCAACCGTCGCCCCCCTCACCGCCCCCGGGGATGGAGCGGCTGGTGGCGGCGGCGGCCGTGGTGGGGCACCCCTGCACCTCGCTGGCTGGCGGCACCCACCCCGGGGAGACGGACGAACTCGGGCAACTTGTGCCGCTGGCAGGAGGCGGCAGCCCCTGCTCGCCCGCCGGCGCGGCCGCTGGGGGCAGGGGGAGAAGTCACCTGAGGGGCAGCGCGCCGGGGGCAGGTGGGCAAACTGCCCTGGCGGCTCCCAAGCGGAGAGCCACCCCCGATCCTCCCGCCTCCTCCCCGGCCTGAGCAGCAGCCGGGGCTAAGGCTGTCCTCCCTCAGACTCCGCGGCTATGGCTGCGCCTGCTGCCTCACGGTGGGGGGGGGAGGAGGGGGGGAGGAAGGAGGAGAGGGAAGGCAGAGGGAGACTTCCAGTCTCCGATGACAGGGTCCCTTCTCCCGCCGCTGCACGCCGGGGGAAGGCTGCTCCCCCGCCTCCAGCCGCCGCCAGAGAGAGGGCCGGACCGGGCCGGGCCGAGGGGCGCCCCCGGGGCGAAGGGCTGCGCCGGCTCCCCGCAGCACTCACCTCTCCGCGCCGTCCTCCCGCCGGCTCCCCGCTCGCCGCCTGCAGCCGGCGCCTCTGCGAGCACGGCCCCCTCCTCCGCGCTAATGGCAGGAGGAGGAGGGCCGCGGGAGGGCCTCGGCCGAGGGATGTTTACTCGGCGGCTCTCGCGAGAGCCCGGCGCCGCCGAGCCGGGCCGCGATTGGCTGCTCCCGGCGCGGCCCGCGGGCAGGTGCCGCAGCAGGCGGCAGGCGCCCCTCGTCCGCCGGCCGCGCGGCCCCTTCTCCTCCTTCAAAACAGCCCGGAGTTCCTCGGGAGCGGGCGGCCTCGACCCCGGCTCTTCCCGGAGCGCAGCCGTCGCCCGGGGCCGCCCGCCTGCACCGGCTCCGCACGGGGAGCTGCAGTCGAAGCAGCCAGCTGAAACCTCCGCTCTCGGGAGGCTCTGGCGGTCGAGGTTCGCCGAAGGGTTTGTAGCTGTGAGGAGATCTCACAGTCGGGAGGGCACTGTTAAACTTGCCTTGAGCATACGTAGGTGCCCAGGTGCTCAAGCAGAAGGCAGCGGAATTAACTGGATGTCGGGCGTTTGCAGGCCTTTTGCTTTGGTATCCTTCTGTCCCATCACCGAAGTACAAGGGTAAGGATGTTAACGCAGGCAGAAGATAAGTGAAACCTTGCTTTGGTTTTACTACTACCTGATCATAAAACGAAACAGCAGCGCTTACGGGGAGAGTTGTTATCCCAAGGATGCAGCAACACAGATCTCCTACAAAGCCAGCTACACAGAAGGGAAATCTCTGAGCTCAGATTGGAGGTATGACAAAGGACAACCGTTTTCTGCTTCTGTCACAACATGCAATGTGTGGAAGGTAGCGAAAGTTTGTCCTAGTGTTGTCACTTGACCAGAGGCTAGCTGCTGATGGCAACCCTCTACGCCAAAGCAGATTTCTTGCCCAGAGACCCCTACCATCTCGGGACCTCCAAGTGTATCTACATGTCCCCTTTGCCTGAAGGCAGAGCCAGGAAATTCACCATGGGCCTCCCTAAGCACTGTGGACCTACCTGCTGAGACCAGTTTTCAGAAGCATTAGATTTGGTAGGTTTGAAATAACAGAAGCCTAAAATTAGCATGTTTTAACTTGAATGCAATGCAAGAGTGCTTCCTGGAGCGACTGCCCTTTGTGATACCTGAACTCTGTTTCCACATTTGGAGCCCGCAGTAATGAAGTTGTGCACTCCCATGTACCATGTTGCAGTGTTGAAAGCACAGACACGTAACCTGGGAAAAGAATTAGCAAGAGGGGAAAAGACACTCTACACTATAAGTAAATTCAAAATAAACTGGTTACAGATCTAGAAAAGTGGTATTTAACTAAAGTACTCTTCCCAGAGCAAAAGTCTTTAAAAATCTTTATCAATAACAATGGTAAATGGGAGTGACAGACACACACCCCAGCCCTCCAACAGGAATGGGTACTGATTTTGACTGGGGATTGCTGGTGTTTGAGGGGTTTGATTTCAGTATCTTCCTTCTGTCTGCTCCCCTGCTCTAAAGCTGTCAACGGGAAGTTGAGAGAGGCAAGGTCAGTCTCCGAGACAATGAGGACCAGCTGTGACAATGAAAATTGAATGAATATTCACAATGTGACATTACAGTTCCTGACTTGCTGCTGCTACTCCTCTTGTGGGTCCTGCCAGCACAGCAGATGGTAGATACTGAAAGACTTTGTGCCAGTGGAAAATTACTGAGTTTTGTTGGTCCTGTGTATGTCTGTGTGTGAGGGGGGAAGTGGGGCAAACTTCTATTAAATTAGTTATTTTCATGAGAGGAAAGGAAAACAAATGGTTCCTAAGACTACAAAAATTACTGGCATGTAAAGAACCAGTCTCTTATTTTGGATGAATGATACATGTCTGTTTACATTATAAGTTTTCCTTGTAATTCCATGTAACTCTCCTAAGTCAGAATTGTGAGTTTTCCTAAATAGTGGTGCAATTAAAAAGAGAACAACATTGTAACAATAGCACTGGGTGTTACTTAAGAGACCTGTGGAAAAACTAAGTATTTCATGTTTCTATTTTTATGTGGCTGTAAAAGTATTTATGTTAGTGGAGTTTCCATTGCAAAACAGACATGGTTTATTTTAAATTTTTTTTTTTTTTTTACATAGCTATAGGCATAGAAGGTTATCTTACTTGATCTTGCAACGGCATCCCTACTGTTGCAGTTGAAGTCAATGGGATACCTAATGTGAATACAGTTAAGCATGTCCGTAGTCTTTGAAGATCTGCACACTTGAAGTTACAACAAAATGTTCATCCTGAAATGAACTGTGGCAGAACCAAACCTGCAAATAATTTCTGTGCAGGCAAATGAAGTGCGGAGAGTTGGCAGAAATACATAAGGTTTTAACCAAAACTGCAATGCAACTTAACAGTTATAAACAGCAGTGTTTGCCCAATAACTTCTATTTGTGTATATTTGCAGAGTTAGCCCTTAATTTAGAGGTATAAGAACATATTCACTGTGTAGAAGGGCAACATCTCTTTCAGTTGCCAGGCATAGGACTTAGAAAAACATTTTGAAACAAAATCTTTGTTCTAAATGTGCATACTTCTGCACACTGTGTGATGTTCCAGTCCTGCAAGTTGCAACAAGCAGCAAAAGGTTCTGCGTCCTCTGCTCAGATCGTTCCTACTGCAGCATCAGAATACACCCTGGTGCACAGCAATTAAAGGCAAACACAAAAGCCTAAATACCTCTTGTCAAATTCCACTGAATCTCTGAAGCCTTCAAAAAACTTAGGGGAAGGTCTGTAGCAAACCAAAACAATATTGTCCTCATTATTGTAATTCAAAAGAGGGATATCTTGTCTGTGAACAGACATTTACGTGAGGTTTTGACATACATTCCTTTCTTCTGCAGTCAATTGGTGTAACAAATACAAATTGCTCTATCAGAGTCATGCTGGAGATGTCTCTTGGAAAGATTCTGGGTTTTTTTAACCATGAAAGGTCCTTCTCAGCATCAGAAATAACCTATAAATTAAACCTATGTTTAATTCACAGAAGGCATTACAAGTAGTTTGCAACTAACTCCTTAATCAAGGTAACATTTAGGAATCAATTCTGACTTTCCTTTCTTGGTTTCTTACTATTTTCCTATACAATATAAACCAGTTGTATTTCTTCAAAATAAGCCAAAAAATACCAAAACTTTTAAGACTGGTCAAGGAATAATGCAGAGCTAGGTGAGCATAGTGCAAGCCATACAGAAACATTCACCCAGATTTTCCAGTGTCTTATGACTTTTTTAGTTGCTGTTGATACTATTTTTAATCCAAATTTTACTTGTAACTCCCTGATCTGCCTAAATAACAGAAGTATATGTTTTTGTTGTTTAATATGTAGAAGGCCAGGAAAAAATGCAAATCCTTTAATCTGTTTTATGATGCTTAGCATGCTCTTATAAGTTTGTGATAAGATTTTACACCTGTTGAACGTACCGTAGATCTTTAGTTGCTTGATTCCGGTGGGGCACAGTAGTGAATCAAATACTTAGAAAATGCTGCAGCATAGAAGAAAATGTAATTTCTTAATAGGCAGAATGCAAACTTAGAAAGACGCACATGTACTTCATATGCAATGTTTCACAGTTGAATTAAACAATTAAGAAGATCTTGGGCCCGCAGACTCTTGAAGACTTAGGTAACACTGAAAGTGATTGAGTTTACTTCTGTGAGACTATTCACAGAAGTAACATTACTCACCTTGTTTCCTATGACGGGCTTCATATTTAGGAAACTGTCATCAATATTTAAAAAGATGTAACAACATAGGAACGTCTGTGCTCATTCAGACCTAGGTTCTGTCTAAGTCACATTTCTGTCTTCCCGGTGATCATGGGCAGACAGCTAGGGAAAAGGAAGAATAGAAAAAATTCACGATGGATTCCTTTAAAACCCTCCCACCCTCCACCTATCCTGAGCCTGATGTGATCTGTCTAAATAGTAACTCCAAGGGTTTGCTCTTCCAAGTGCTTGTGTAGTTTCTTAAAATATTGTAAACACCTTGCGTTCCCAGCACACGGGAGTTCCACAGTCTGTTGTGTGAAATTCATCTCCTTTTGCTTGTCCTGAACCTGGTTCCTGAGAGCATCTCGGTGTGGATCATGGTTTTGGTATTAGCATAGACAGGGAACTATTGATCCATGTCTGTCCTGGCAGTGCTACTTTTTTTTTATGTCTCATACCTTCTCAGTTGTCCTTATTCCAGACTGAAGAGTCCTAGCCTGGAAGCCATTCCATACTTTTCATCATCCTTGTTGCCCACCTCCGAACCTTTTCCATTTCTATTGCATTTTTGGAAGTAAAGAGACCAGAATTTCACTATTCAAGGTGTGGATGAACCACGAATTTTTCCAGGGGCATATACTTCTTGCCTCACCTCTTAATTTGAAGGCAGAATACACCATTTGCTATGCCTCTCAAAAATAGTAACAAAGTTAAGCAATGTCAACAAGTAAATAGTATTAGTTAAGTTTTTAAATGAGGTTCCTTTTGAAGGGATTTGCAACAATCCGTCTCTGTTCCATATAGGCAACTACAGACTGTTGCTATCTCCACACCCTTTCTTAGAAAATTCTAGTTTATACTTTACTGAAAGCCCAGATAATTTTCTTTATATTAATAGCATCTCTGTCACTGGGAAACCATTTGTGTTTCCATATGTGTAGTCTAAGGAACAAAGCAACTCATTCAGCTATACAAAATCAAGGAAATTACTATAGTCACCTTACAGACTGTCAACTCATATCCTGAATGTCTTAGCAATTCACAACTATCCTTCCAAAACCAGTATTTTGCCAATTTTCAATACCATTTAAATTACTTCTTTCCTATGTAAGTATTATTATTTTTTAGCATGAACTTCTGGCTTGGCTGTGGCTTTTGCAGGCAATTTGGAACCCACAGCATGGTTCTTCCTGTCACAGAGATACCAAATTCCTCATGCAGGAGTTAAGGATGTGACAAATTTTATTCATTTTGTAAGCAATTAAAATACTTGTAGCTGAGTTCACGTAAACAACGTCATCTCTTAAAATATTGTTCCTGGATTATCTTTGGAGAAAATCTTTGGTGGACTTGCAAGAGACATATTTAGTACATGATCTTTTTCCATAAATAAACACAGAAAGTCTAGAACAAAAAAGTTAGCAAAAACACTACCTAATAATGACTATTTTTAATTATTAAGGAAGCTCAATGTTCTTCAACAGTCAGCACTGTCCTTTCTTTAAAATTCTAGAGAATAATGAAGTTGACAATCTTTCCAGTCAACGTGAGGGATACAAAATAATATATTTAACAAAAATACTCCTATTCTTCAGGCATTTTATTCTTAGTTAATATCTTTGATCTGTTCTTACAGTGTTTCAGGAGTGACCATATGCTTTCTTCCTCTTACCAAAGATTCTCTGCAGATTCTTTACTAGATCCATTGTTCTTTTCACATTTGTCCTAGTTTCAGCTGGGATAGAGTTGACTGTCTTCCTAGTAGCTGGTACGGTGCTATGTTTTGAGTTCAGTATGAGAAGAATGTTGATAACACTGATGTTTTCAGTTGCTGCTAGTAGTGTTTAGACTAATGTCAAGGATTTTTCAGCTTCTCATGCCCAGCCAGCGAGAAAGCTGGAGGGGCACAAGAAGTTGGCACAGGACACAGCCAGGGCACCTGACCCAAACTGGCCAACAGGGTATTCCATACCATATGACGTCCCATCTAGTATAGGAACTGGGAAGTGGGGGCGGGGAATCGCCACTCGGGGGACTAGCTGGGTGCCGGTCGGCGGGTGGTGAGCAATTGCACTGCGCATCATTTGTACATTCCAATCCTTTCATTATTGCTGTTGTCATTTTATTAGTGTTATCATTATCATTATCCGTTTCTTCTTTTCTGTTCTATTAAACTGTTCTTATCTCAACCCGTGGGTTTTGCTTCTTTTTCCCGATTTTCTCCCCCATCCCACTGGGTGGGGGGGGAGTGAGTGAGCGGCTGCGTGGTGCTTAGTTGCTGGCTGGGGTTAAACCACGACAACATTATCCTGACACACGGGAGATCATCTGTATATTGCAAGCTTACCACACAGTCTGTCTTCTTACTTAATACTTGCTTTCTGCTTGTCTTTGCTATATAGCTATCTAGTTCAGTTTTTGTGTCTGAAATAAAGCTCTTAAAATAAATTAAGAAAAAAAGGAACTGGAACAAGATGTAAACTAAATGATGCAACTTGCTGTTACATTCTGTTCTCTGTTTTTCAACCTTAATGCATCTATTTTCAGGCCTGATACTGAAGTCTCTATACTCACAGGAGCTACCCCATTGAACATGGACTTCTGGAACAGCCTGAGGAGAGGCATGCTTGGTTGGAAGGGATGGCTAGCATCACTAGCCATAGATGTAGCTCTCATAGGAGAACCAAGGATGACAAAATAGGCTCAGGAGGCACGGAGACTAATCTGACTGGAATTGGACCTGTCATATTTCTTCTACTATAACTTGAAACACCACACTTCAGGTCACAGGATAGGGTCGTGTGTCTGGTCACACAGAATGGGACTGAAGTTTGCCTATGCAAGGTGACAAGCTTGCTGCCTGAAGGCCACGGACTTCTGGCCTCTCTCCTCTTGATATCTTCATGTATGGATGGTCAGTTGCAGGGGAGTCAAAACCTGCAGTTACTTTCAGAGTCTGCAGCTCAAAGTATGGAGTCAGTATGGAAGATAAGAGGATGGGTTACAAGGAAGTGGGATAAAACATCACTGGGGTTGTGAAGAAGTGTTTGTAAGACCATGAAAGATTTGTCCAAAAGTGGCTGGTATAAGCTTAGAACATAAGCTTGCATTCATGTTCAGGCACTCAGTTGCTAAGATGCATGGTCCAGCTGTAGATACCTCAGAGGAGCTGCACTGAAGGGAGAATTTGATGAGGGAAGAGGCTAGAGCAAGGGTCACAGATAGCCTCAGAAAACCATAGCTCCAAGGATCAAGGAGTCTCAAGAGCAGACCCACCCTTTCCATGGTGGAGGAAGTAAGTACAGTGTAAAGGGATCACCATAAAGAACTTTGGAGGTATTTCTTACCCAAAGCTAAGCTAATCCAAGACTAATGCAGCACTGCCAACTTTTAAGTGCTCAAAAATCTTAAATTAGCTCTCCCCTCCCAAATTTTCACAAAACTCACAAAACCATGAGTCCAGAAAAGAAGGAGATGATGGTGATGAAATTCTGGGGTTTAGTCAAGTGCTTTGGTTATTTAATTTCCTCTGCCTTGTCCCCCCCCCCTCCATTTCAATGGAATAATTGAAAGCCTGCAAACTCCATCCTAAATACGCACACAAAGATGCAATCCCTGCTCTGCTGCATTCTTAATTTATATTTCTAGTCCTTTCCCTCACTGTCTTCCAGCTCCATTCCCTAGAGCCCTCCTTGTTCCCTAAGTCCCTTTAGCAGAACCTGTCTGTCCCTGCACATTCCTACTAGATCTCCCCAACCCACTAACAGATTGGCACAGCTTCTCCTTTGTTTCCAGTGTGTGTGAAGCATGTCCTTGTGATGTCTTTCATTACTGACTTTTCCTTACTGAACAGCATAGGGGATATTTTCCGTATTGCTTGCTGTTTAACAACATGAGAAGTCTCCTCCAAATTTTCAACACTGATCTGGTTCCCTCTTGAGAGGTGTTGCCTCTCAGCCAGCACTGAAGCCAAGTGCTTGAACCCTCGCTGTTTCTACCATAACTGTGCTTCTCCAATACCTCTGCTCCTCCCTCAAAGCTCTAGGCTGCTAGTGAGAAAGGTGCTGTTTACTGCCAAAGTTGCAAAAAGGGCACTTCTCCAACTTTCGCAGTAAACAGTAAACTTTGGCTC
Source organism: Aquila chrysaetos chrysaetos (assembly GCF_900496995.4). Taxonomy (NCBI): domain Eukaryota; kingdom Metazoa; phylum Chordata; class Aves; order Accipitriformes; family Accipitridae; genus Aquila; species Aquila chrysaetos. Next base: position 29,609,406 of record NC_044020.1, read on the forward strand.
TGCTATGCAGAACAAAGAGAGAGAGAAGTCATTGCAGGAGCAGAGCTGTCAGCTCTTGAGGTCTGGGTATTTCTCACACAACAAATAAATGCAGTAAAATCTGCAGGGATATAAAAATAATAGCTCTTAGCTTGGCAAAGGTCAGTTCTTAAATGAGCTGGCTTCTTACCAAATTTGCTTAGCTACATGTATCATCCAATGTGAAGTAGGAGTTTCTAGATAAAACATTTTAAAATCAAAGTGTAATTCTAATTTGTAATGGGGGTATAAGAATCAGTTTCCTCATGTCTCTCATACAGTCCCTATAAATATCCAGAAAAGGTACTCTTTTTCTAGTGAAAGATGAATTGTGCTGCTGGTGAAGACTTGATAAAATATCAAGAATCTGTTCTTGGTTGACATAAATTTTACGGGGTCTCTGACTCTGTCCATTTGTCTGTCGTACACACAAGCACATACATGCACAGTCAGTGTAATTAAATCTGGCATGTGAAGATGTCGAGCGTACTGGCCTATGTCAGCAAGATCACTTGCATTCTTAAGTTTTAATGTCAATAAAGAACGAGTAACGCTACATGCTGTTGCCCTGCATAGTAGGGTATCTGCCTGAACATTCAGCCAGTGTGCAATGTGAACACAGAGATCAGTGTGCGCTTCTCCCATTCACCTCAAAAGTGACCCTCTGAAGGTTTCCAAATGAAGTGCTAACTACTGTGAGCATTTCAGCAATAGTTTTAGCATTTCAGTAATAGTTTTCAAAGTTTACTAAGGAGAGGAACTGATCAACCATTGCATTTGTAAGTCAGGCCCATAAGAAATTGAGACAATCATCCTGTGAAGACTAACATAATAAATGGGATGACATTTTGAAGTCTCAACTGTGTTGTTGCAGGCAGAGCTTGCAATGATACTATCATCTTCCCAATTTAGCCTCTCAGCACAGAGATTTGATTAGGTAGCCTTTTATGCTACTTTTGTAGTAAAAAATACGTAAACGTGCTGTAATTACCTTCCTTTTTTGCTGCTCTTCTTTGTGAAACTTACTTTTGTTGTCCTTCTTTTTCACTATCAAGGTAATTGAAAACGTAAATTATATAACTAGCCTTTTCACTTTTAATATACCACAACCACACACTGGAATATAATGATCTAAGCACAATCTCCATCTGCAGAAGAGAAGAAAGTGATTCCAAGCTAACAAAATAGTTACAAACTTAATGCAGCCTCACACTTGTTTAGACTACTAATGAGGGAGAGTAGAGAAAGGAAAACAATTCAGTTCCATTCCAGTTATCTTGTGGGCTTGGATCTTTAAATGAAAACAATCCAATTAATTGTCACAGCATGAAGAAAACAGTTGGGTCTGATAAAGACAAGGCAGAACTCTGAAGAAAAAATATATGTTTAAGGTCTTAATATAAGCCAAAAAAAGATCTCCTGGTTTCCATGCACTTATTCCAGAGCCTTCTCTGCATTGTCTCTGAATAAGTATAATGTCATGGAGAAGTAGAGCAGTCAGCCCAGGCACATTTAGCAGGACCAGCTGTATAATGCTGGATGTCTCTGACTGTTGTTATGTCCGATGAAATTCTTCTGGAGTCCTCAGGAGCGCAGAGCCCTGTGCAGAGGCTGCTGTGCACAAATGGAAACAGAGCAAGTAATTAAGCCTGGAATGCTCAAGTCTGCTATGAAGAAAGGCCACAGGGGGCCCAGTGAAGAAAAGCTTTTTAAAATGGCATCAAACATGAAATCCCCGGAACTCTGTTTTCACCCCCCCAGCCAACAGTCAAGGATCAACCACATTTTTCAAAAATGATTGCAATTCAGAAAACATGGGCAATAAGCTGCCAGCAGGGTGTCAGTAAATCTGGAGCTGCCAAAGTAATTTCCTAGTCTCTCCAAAGGGAACAGAATGTTAATCAATGTACTCATTTTTCTCCTTCCACTATAATTAGCCATGCATGGCCACAGCTTGACCACCTGAGTTAACTCAAAACTGCTGAAAAAATCAGTATACTCAGAAGGATTACTGAAAAAAAGAGAGTAGCTTTGGAAGGACAACAAGAAGTCAAATATATAGCCTAGATTTGTGAGGGTCTATTAAAGCAAGCAGCCTGGTGTTAAGGGGTGCATACAAAAAAGAGTAAGCATGGATGAAAACTCTCTTAGGTTTCTTATGATTTTAGTCTCCTATCTTCCTGGGACAGTAGCATTTCTTAGTAAAAACAATAGTTCCAAGGCTGGTTCCAAAAAGATTGCAGACATTAGGGTTGTTTCACTAGCTGGAAACTTTTCATTGGCTGAACTAACTAGGAATCCCTGCTCTCTAATGAGACTCCTGTCCTTTTGCAAGCAGAGGCAGAGAAGTGACGCACAGAGCAACTCTAAAATCAGGACTGAAGCCTTTGGTTCTGCACGCTAAGTATTGTATGCTAAGAAAACATCATGGCAGTGAATATGGAAAGGAAAGATGTGACAAAAGCAAACACGAACCAAATTCTTCAGAGAAGCTGGAGAAATTTCTTATTGGAAGAAAATATTTCAGACATGAACAACTAGTCAAATATGTTGAAGGGGAAGAAGAATATATAAACTCACTTTTCGTAAATGTTTGTTGCAATAAATAAGATCCAGAAGGTAATTGAGAGAATAATTTCATTTATGCTAGGAGACAAACATGTGAAATGATGGTGATACTAGGTGGTACCTTCTAGGTCTTCCTTTGTTGATGTTAGGTAGAGTCAGGGAGCAGCAAGAGCAGGGTTTCTGCCTGAGGGAGGACAAGCTGGGGCCAAGGGTGACACAGCACAGATAATACCCTCGCTGGCCAGGGCACAGTCCTGCAGTATGTGAATAGGGTGTGCGGCATCCATCGACAGCCCCAGACAAGGCAAGGTGATGGTGAGGTCTGGAGCCTGTCCAGGGAGTCCAGTCAGGAGCAGCACAAGACAGAATTGGAGACAAGACTACAACGTGGATCTGAGGTCCATCCAGGAGACAGGACCCAACCTACCTTCAACATGGATCAGAGATCCAACTGGGAAACAGTGCCAGGGGCAGGGCTGGGCACAGGAGTATCTACAACATAACTGGGGCAAGAACCAAAGGCCCTGACAAGGAAAAATAATCCAGGTCCCTCCTGACCAGGGAAGCAAGCCAGAAATGAGTCAGGTGGAAAAAGCAAGTTTATTGTCCTCTGAACTGCAGAGATCAAGTGCAGGGCTGTTGCAGGTACCTCCAGTCCGCCCCTGTTACTTCATTTACATTCCCTTATATTCCCCTTTTCACCCTCCCAGGTTGTTCTTCTTTCCCACGCTCATCCCATCCCAAATAAACAACCTGCACTGGTTAATTGTTGTTCCATTGTTCCTCCTGTTGCTCTTTTTGGTGCTTATCATATCGCTGCTTTAATAATTTCTACTTCAGTCAGCAATTCCATTTTGTCAGAATCTTTTGTTACTTACGTATGTTTCTCATTTCTGCCTTTTTTCATGTTATTACCTTGTTAGTGTAGCCATAGGTCAGGGATTGCCAGCTGCATATACATTACTCCACCTTTACTATCTCTAGCTCCTTGTGGGTTTTCATGTTGCTTTTTTGCTCAGGGATGACCTTCTACATATTTCAGCAATTTTTATCAGCTAATAAGTAAAGTGAGAGCATTTAACTTGCAACAGCAATAGCCAAAAATCTGTTTTTTTCAGTTGTGGCGACTAGACAGTTCATTGGCGTTTTATTTCCAAGATGAGGACATACAAACTCCTTTAAGTTCTTCTTAGTGGCCTTCTTCCCTTTCCCACTTGTCATTCTTATTGCCTGCTACAGATAACTGAAGACAACATACTGAAAGGTGCTCATTTTGTGTCTGTTTTTTCAAGGTTTCTTTCTCTGAACCTGACCTACTCAATCTTCCACCACTCCAGAACTCAGTCAAAGCCCAATGATGCCAGTGTTTGATAGCAGAAAGAGTGGAGATGGAGATGTTTCCTTATCATGACCTGTCTCCATCCCAGCTCCTGCTCTAGCTTAGAACATATGATGTTTACTCATTAAAAACTGAAAAAAGATCCAAACTCCCAACCTTACACACTCACTGAGGTCTTTCCAAGCTTAACTGCTAGTGAAAAATACACAAAATTGCTAAGTTTTAAAGAATATATATTTTATATTTTTAAGTGAAAATATTATTGGCTGGCTACTCACTTTTTCATTATGCCATGTCCTGTTTGTATGTTTACTGTTTCCACTATTTAGTGGACACAGTGAAATCTCATTTGTCAGTTTGACCATCATGTATCATTTCACTTGCATTAGAGAGTAAGTCTGTACTGCTGACTGACGTACAGTTCTGTGACTGGACTTTTAATGTAGATAACCCGGGCAAGTTTTAAACCATCCAACCTGGAAACTAGTGACAATAGAGTTGTGTCCAGGCATCTCAGCTGCAGAAGCAAAATTAGGTTTCTCTTCTGCTTCAAAGAGGAGGGGCTGGAGTTGCCTGGGTGGTTCCCACCTCTGCCAGGAATGGAGTCAGCAAGGGAAGTGGCAGATATAGAGCAAGACCACCTTGGGAAACTGGGCTTGCAGCTTCTCTGCTACTGTACAGAAGGGACCCTACTACATACCACATTAGCTCTGGCCCACATGCATCCTCTGCTAAAATACCAGCCTGACTCTCACAGGTTAACTGCCCTGGGAGACTGGTGATAGGAAGCATCCTAGACAGAGTAGCCCAGAGATCAGTTCAGATAATCACCTCTGCAGTTGCCCTCCTTATCAGGATGGTTTGGCAGCCTGCTCTGAGCTCCAGGCTGCTGCCCGTAGAGTGCTGGCAGTGCCAAGGACTCCGGTTTAAAATTAGGTCGGATATACACAGTGAACTAAGAGTCAGATCCACATCTCCACTGTCAATATGCACGCACTCATGCTATACAAGGCTTTTACAGCTTATGGACCAGGTCATTCTTGGAAGTCGCAACAGAGAGCTTTCACCTCTGCAGGCCAAAGTGTTTTTGGGCTCACAGAGACAAAAAGGCAAAAGTCTCAAAAGATATTTCCAGGAGAAAGAGGAACTCTTTAAAGACTTTCGGAAGAGACGTGTCTGAAAGGGGATGCTCTGTGTCTCTTCTGTTAAGTCTTTTGTTGTCTAGGTGTGACAGGGCCCCAGTTTTGAGCCTGTTTCACATATTTACAGGCATGTTTGGACATAACATACTATTTTCTTGATGTGAGCAGTGGTGGCAAAGCAGCTGCTATTAAGATGTAACTCTATAAATTGCTAATGGAGGAGGGGAGCTAGTGACTTGGGGCGAACTCTGAATGGTCTAGAACATTTCCACCAGGCACATGTTCCTATTGGCTTGCTATAGTTTGGTCCAGCTCTCTCCAAGAAGTGCAACCATGTCAGAAGTTCTTACGAGCTGCATTTTTTCCCCACTTCTAAAGCTAGCCAGTCTTGTGCAGCTCCTCGTTTGCCTAACTAGCTGCCCAGGTAGGGTTTCCCCAGTCAGGGCTCAGCAGGGGCTGGCTGCTCCCCAGGAGATGGGGAGTCAAGCATGATACCATGGCCAGAGGACCAGGGCCTCGCCAGCCAGGCCCTGTCCCACTGCCTCCAAGCGATGTGAGCAGGGCCGCCCCGGGGAGAGCAGTGGGGGTCAGCCAAGAGTCCGGATCATCAGGTGAGTCTGTGGTGGTGAGGCAGGTCCAAGGGAACGTGAGTTTGCAGGTCAGGATTAGGTCCAGCGTCAGCAAGGAGGGTCAGGCTCAGCCGGTGATCGCCAAGCAAGTCCACAGCAATGACGCAGGTCTGCAGTCAGGCCTGGTCCAGACCAAGGGGGTCCATGGCCAGCACAGTTGGAACTAAAGACAGGCACACCTATAGCGTGGCTCTGGCAGGGTCTGAACCCCAGGCCTGAGCTTAAACAGCCCCGTTGCCCCTGGAAGAGGCTGTGGGTGGAGGCCCCAGGTGAGGCTGGACAGGAGGGTTAAGGCCGACTGGTGCCCTCGGGGCCCTGCCAAGCTCTTCCCCCTTCTCTTTCTCTCCTGCCACGCAGAGACAGGGGAGAAAAAGAGCCTTGGCAAGGCAGGGCAAGGTGGGCTAAAGGCAATCTTTGATCCCACGACCAAATTACCAGCATTTCTAAGCATAAAACCAGAGCTGAGAGAAGGTGTCATTTTTCATTTGAACATGAGTAGGACAGTTCTTGTTTCCATGCTCTTTGGCTTTATATGGCAGCTACACTCCTAAAAAAGCTGAGGATGGACTTTACTGTAGGGGCTAAAGAGGGTACAACATCCTTTTCAGTGTTGTACACCATAATGCAAATCATTACTGGACTCTTTTCCTCTTGTTTTACTGCGCCTAAAGATGTACACGTGTTCATTTTCATGTGAACTCCAGAGACAGAGTTTGCAGAGGCAGAAGCCTCTTCTCCTACAGAGAAGTCAGCATAGGCTGGCCTCAGTATAATGTCATATGCACCACTCTCTACTGATCTCTGAAAGAAAGCATTCAGGAGCTGTGGTGTTGGAAATGAACATACTGTTAGCTTCCCATTACATTACACAGTGTAGCTGAGGGCACACTCTCATGAAAAAAATCTGGAACCTGAAAAGATACGAAACAGATTTTAGAGAAAGGCAAGTATCTCCAAGTGCAGCCAGCCCATACTCAGTATGAAAATAAGTGAGGCTAAGCTAGATGAGTAGTGGCCAAGGTGTCTTTGCATCAAGGTGCCCAGTGCTTTTAATTCCAGGAGCATAATGCAGCTAGAGCCAGCAGAGTTTACTAGCCTGAACTCTTGATCCAAAAAAGCTGTTAAACTCAGCTCATCCTGGAAAAGTGTAACATCATCCACACAGAAATGCACCTTAGATGTTACATTTGTTGTCCCACTCTGGCTTTCCGCAGAGCCAGCCCATCTGTCTCTGAGTATGTGTTATGGTAAAGCCTCAACCCAGGTATTACACTATATGAACAGCCAAGAATTAGCCACACATTGCAATCATACAGTGGACATACTCCTGACACAACAAAAGCTGCAGAACTCAGAGTCACAGCCTCACAGAATAATAAGATTGGGACGCACTTCTAGAGCTCCTCTATTCCAACCCCCCACTGAAAGGAAAGTTGACTAGAGCAGCTTGCTCAGGACTGTGTTCAGTTGGATTTTGAGTATCTCCACGAATAAAGACTGCACAGCCTCTTTGGGCAACCAGTGCCAATGTTGGAGTGTTTGTCCATCCTTACTATAAAAGTTTTTTCCTATCTTCAGATGGAATCCTTTGTATTTTGTGCCCATTGCCTCTTGTCCGTTCACTGGATAACACTGAGAAGAGTCTGGCTCTGTCTTCTTTACATCTTCCTATCAGGTATTTTTATTTATAAACATGGATAATGTCCCCCTTGAGCCTTCTCTTCTCCAGGTTAAACTATCCCAGCTCGCTCAGCCTCTCCTGATACGACTGATGCTTCAGTCCCTTAATCATCTTTGCAGCCCTTTACAGGACTTACTCCAGTACACCCATGTCTTGTTTATACTGGGGAACTCAGAAGTGAACCCAGCACCACAAATGTGTCTCACTAGTGCTGAGTAGAGGGGAAGGATCACTTCCCTCAACCTGCTGGCAACACTTTTCCTAGTGCAACCCAGGATGCTGTTGGTCTTCTTGCTGCAAAGACACATTGCTGGCTCATGTTCAACTTGGTGTCCACCGGGACCCTTGCTTTCCAGCTGGTTGGCCCCCAGCCTGTGTTGGTGCATGGATACTCATAGATGCACAGTTTTTTTGTGCCTGTAAACTTGTAGCACAGCAACGTTGGCTGGCAGGGACCTCTGTAGATCATTATGTCTGAACGCCCACTTGAACTGGGGCTACCACCAACACTACAGGTGGTGACACTATAGGTCATCTTGTCTACCAAGATCCTGGAAACCTCCAGGGGTATCTACTCCAGTGTTTTGCCATCCTCCCACCAAAAACATATCCTAATGTCCAATCTGGACTTCCCAGAACAGTTTGTGGCCTCCACATCTTCGTATACCATCTGCCACTGCTGAGGAGAGTTTGGCTCTGTCATCTTTGTAACTCCTCTCCAAGTAGTTTTGTTTCATTTTTAATTCATCTTTTTAAATAATTATGCTACTTTAATGAGTGTCCACTTCACAGAATGCCAAAAATGCTATGTGATCCTTTTTGTAACCAGCTCTGAGAAATTGCTCTCTATGCAGGTAGTATTTGGTTATCAAGTGGCTGTCTGCACATGAATAGCAAACCTGGTGAGGTCAAACAATGTCAGCCATGGATAGGAGAGTAGACTAAGGAGATCCAGTGACATTTATTTTTCTTTAGGTTCCAATCCCTTCTTCTCATTTTGAAAGCATTTGTATGTTATGTTCCAAAGCTATTAATCCACTGGTAACAGTTTAAACCTCATAGTGGTACTGTGAGTTGCTTCTGCAGCTGATAATCCCCAAAATGCTCTTCAGTAATGACTAGCAAGAGGTGCTTTCTTCTTTACTATTCCCTGCATATGGTGTTGGTTGCTACCTCTAATAGCCCTGAACATACCTGAAAAATCCTTTTTCCCATATATTCCTATGAATACTGTAAAGTTCAGCTCAATCACACTGCTCTCAGCTTCTGTGATCACCTGGAAGCTTTCTGGAGAGCTCTAGGACTAGTGCAATGGATTCCTCTTAAGGCATCTGGCTACAAGATCTTTTTTTCCCAAGGAGATATACCAGAGTCTGAGTTTATAGCTCTTGAAGGCACACTGAATGGTGCATTTATTTAGTCAGGCCTTTAATTGCCTTTTATTGATCATTAGAGGTTTTCTGGCAAGTGCATGCAGGTATTGAACTACTGTCAATGTGTTTCTTAGGCTGTCCGTGAGGTTGGTTTTGCTCTCATCTGGTCTCATCTGATTTTGCCTTTTTAGTATGTTTCTTGTTAGACATCAGTTGCTGCCAAAACCGGCACAGAATATACTTTAGAGTAAGCAGGTATGTAGATAAAACATTTAGTGAAATTGGACTTCACCAAATGCTTCTGTTCACTGAGGCATGCAATTTTTGGGGTGTTTAGGCCAAAATCCAAAGCTGTGACTCTCCACACTAACTTCAGGTGTATGGTAATACAAGTTTCATCACAAGAGATGCTAATCAGAGTCCTCTGCTTGTTCCTCCCCTCTCTTGAAGGCCCTGCCTATTTTATTAAAATAGATGTTAAAAGAATTCCTTAGAGTCTTCTACAAAATATTGGGGACACTGAAACACTGCAACCACCTCTACTTTCCCCTCACTCAAGAAAAAATCTTTTTCAAGCAGGGTTTTTATCCTGCTGCTGGTCTGACTTGTCAGACTAAGTCATACCATTAACTTTAGTGAAGTGATCACTACATTTGTGCTTTTTTGAGCTTGCTTCTTCATTTGATTTCAAGATCACATGCTGTATTTTAAGCATGATATTCATATTCTACCAGCTACATGAACAGAGCTAATCTTGTCAAAGAGCAAACTATCAACTACCTTACAAATAATTGTCTGCAGCCTAGTGCAGGATTTCTATATTACTCTTGATTAGGTGAAAAGAAGATGAAAAGCTACTTCTATTGCCACCAAAAAATAATGATGCAGCGCAACTAAATCCAAGGAGGCAGAACATAAGCCATTGTGCTATTACTCCATCCAAGAACTCTTTTGAATTGAATAGAATTGCAAAAAAACACTTAAGAACTCCCTCAGAAAGAGACACTCACCAAGGAATAATTCATAAGTAACCTATTGGTAAAGCTACTTCATGCTCCAAGTGTTACCACATCTGGTCCAGCAATTTTGACTTATCTAATGGTGAAACTTCCTGATTTTGTTTTAAATTGCCATAATTTCCTCCTCTCATGTCTAACACACGAAGCAATGCCTTTTTTAAGCCAGAGCAAGTAGCCAAATGTATCAGTTCCTTAAAGAATGGTGGTAAGTCACCTTTTATTACAGCAGCTTGGTAGTTTCCACATCTACTCCAGGTGTGGACTTACCTCATGAAGCAGATAGTTACAAGCACTGATAAGACAGGGCAAATAGACTGAAATCTGCAAGATTAGCATGCTATACATAAAATGCATCAGCTATAACCAAGCTAGGCTCCCAGGGACTGGGTGGCTGCATGGGTGCAATTGCATGAAGCAGGTGACAAATTTCTGCTGCTCTTGCCTGTAATAATATTTTTAGGTGTCCTGTAACATCAGTAAGGCAATCAAAAATAAAAGCAACAAACGCATCTCAGTTAGGTGTGTCACACAAGACTACACCCCTTTGCTTGAGAAATTTTCATTACAGCCTTTTTAAAGTGACACCTCTGAACTAGTTTTGAGATCTGCCAGGAAAAGTCATCATTAGAGAGACAGGTCCTGAATGTGAAAGTGATTGACAAAAGTTCAAGGTATTGTAATATTTAAAATGGCACTAAAACTCTTAACTCAGTTTCTTAAGCTCTCTTTAAAAGTATTCAGAAATATTCCTCATTATTGCCGAAATAAGATCTTTTCAGGTAATGTATTAAGAGAAGCAGGCACCATCCAGGTCATCCTTAATGAAAGAACATGGCAACACTTAGCTAGTTACGGTTTACAGCTGAAGTTCAGTTCTACACTGTTAAAGTCAAGGGATGCTGCTCTTTTAATCTGTTGTCACCTCTGCCTTCCTATTCCTGCCGTGGGGTTGTTCCCTTCTGACATCACATGTGGGATGAAGCTTCCACGACTTCTGTGCACATGTGAGGTTATGGCTTTAGTGACAGAGCTGAGGGCAGCAACCGCATCACTTACACATCTTCTCTCTCATTAATGTATTTTATCACCACAATATCTGTTCTTGAAAGTTATTCTTTAGAGGGGAAAGGACTCTTTGTAGACATTTCATGTCTCTTCTCCCATGTGTATTTTAATGATGCTATTTTAATTAAAAATACAGAGAAGGACTATGTTGTAAGGAAAATTGACTAGTAGAATGACCATAAAAGGGTGAAAGAAAGCGCAAGCCAAATTGCAGGTCTTGTTGAGCTCAGACACTTGAAATTAAAGGGAACTAGAGATGCAGTAAGTTGTTGGTGATTTTTACTTTCAAAAAAGTTGTGTAATGAAAGCTTAAAGCAAAGCTGGTTATGCAAGCCTGTGCTGGTCAATAGGGCAAGACTTAGTCAAAGTCAAGAGAATTTCTTTTTGACATTGTGCCCTAAATGTAGGGCAAAACATTATCAATTGGTTGAATCATCTGAAAAAACATGTGTCTATGTAAGATGTTAAGGAGACCAATTAGGTGGAGAAATTATTCACTCCATTTTCCCTAATTAGCCTGATCTTGGAATGTTTTCCCCAGTCCACTTGCTTTCAGGCTGTGAATGCTTATGGGAGTGAACACCCTATCACAGAACCCCACTGCTTGTGGCGAGGGCAAGTCAGCACTTACTGCCAAGTGCCACCATGCACATAAACACATGGTTCACACGATGAAAACAACAGGTCCCACATGTTTGTTAGCTGAGAAGAAAAAACTTACAGGATCTGTCATTCTAGCTGTCCAACATCTAGCATCAAATATGTTGGTGTACTGGGGCTGCATCTAAGAAACCCTGTTTTTGTTGTGGGGCGGGGATAGGAATTGTTGACCTGGACATTAAGTGCATCATTGCTATGGTCTGAAAGGAAAAGTCTGCTACAGAAGAACCCTTTCTCTCTTAGGAATGGATCTTCATCACGCCCTCCTAACAGCAAGCTGGGAACGAGTAGAACTTTTGGCCTCAATGCAGCTTATCTTTGGAAGGACAGGAGAGGAAGCAGGGCATGGAGCAGTGGGCCTCCTGCAGCAATAACTGACAGAGCGAGGAAGGCAACTCAATAATAAATACTACTGACCACATTTTCATTAATCATTCCCTTCCCCATCTGTTTAAAGAGAACACAGTATAGGCACTGGCTTGAGTTAGTTGTTTTTGTTTACAGCCCTGCCTATGGACAGAACCTTTTTCCAGATATTGGAGATAAAATCTTCCTGTCCAGAGAAGCTCAAAGTTCAGGATAGATATTAGGTGTAGGGGACCAACAGCAGGTAATATATGTTGTACTCAATGCCAGTCCTATAAACACTCTCACAAAAGGAGCTTTTTAAAATTTACCTGACTTTGGAAAGAAACAGGACCAGCACTAAGGAAACTAGCATGTGTCTTCAAAAGATATGTTAAAGGACAATCTCCTTGTTGAGGAGTGACAGAGTAAGCGCTTTCATTTGGGCATATGGGCTCTCCTATTGTAGTGTCTGTATCTTTGGGTTTGCTGAGGCAGCATCTGTCTGACTCTTTGTAGGTGCTGACCCATAGCTGCGGTGGGTACCATGGCTGACACTGGTGGTTACCTGCAGAGCTGATGGCAACTGTGCAGCGGAGTGAAGGTGTGGGCTGGTTCCGGGCTGGGGAAAGATGGAGCATGATGTTGGGTTTCCTGTTTGGATGGTGTAAGCTCAAATGCCCTGGCGGTTAATCTAAATACAATCATTGATGCTTACTCACTCTTTGCCATATCCATGACCCCTTACTGAATTAATTGTAGAAGAAAATGTCGAGTTACCTCTGTTGAAGTTCCCAGAAGCCCTCTCCTGTTTATCCAAAAGAGGAAGGAAACTGGCATGAAAAATTCTGTATAGATCCTTCCGATTTCATTTGTATCAAGTGTCCTCCAAGGACCATATAACATATGTCTTTAAATGGATGTAGAGACTTAAATATTTGATCTTGCTGTGGTGTTTTTTTGCCAAAATTTAGGAGCTGCCATTGTTGTTCCGTCAAGCGAGAGGTGACCTGATCTCTGGAGGGAAGTGTCCTGCAGATATTTCAGGGGGTGCAAAGGGTGGATGCTGCTTTTTAGCTAATCCCATCACTGTCATTTCATTTACATGAAGACAGAATAACTTGGCTAGCCTGGCTGCTGTCTCAACAATGTGATACAGAGGCAACCTACTTAGTTTACTTCTCAAAGCTACAAAGAGGTGTGAGTCACAAAACACAGACACAGAATCCAGATCTCACTATCCCTAAAGTTCAAGGAGTTCAGCTCCGTTGTTTCTGTTCAAGCTTTTCTCTCTTTGAGATGACAAAGTGATGAGCCCTGAAGAAGAGGAAGCTAGTGTGTTTATTAGTACACTCTTAAAAAGAAAAGAGAAACCTAAAAGGACAAGGCAGTCATTAGTTTTTGGCAACGTAGAGCTGCAAAGTAGTTAGTGCAGAAAATTGGAATAAAGGCTAGAGGAATCTACTCCTGATTCATTGGGTAGCCTTAGTAAAGATGCTTAGCCCTGACTTTTGTTAAAATACAGACACTACCTGTCAGGATTACTGCATTCAAATTAAAGCTTTATATCAACCAAATATAAAGCAGGTATCCCGTGGGCAATTTTCATGATTTAGAAGAATCCATCACAGAGATGCACAGACGTGGTGCAAATTATGAGTGTGTGTGCGCATTTGTGTGTATTCATGTGTATTTGAAGGAATCAGACTTTACCACAAAAGTGTCTCTAGCAAAATCCCAATGCTGGTGGAATGAAGTTTGCCTCAAACTCCTTCAGAACAGTGGAGTGTGTAGATTCAGATCTGGCCCTTTGATTTATGTCTTTCTCCATTTGGTTATATCATATGAGTCACAAAGGTACCTAAAAATTCACAGATGGAAAAGGCTGAGAAATTGCACATATTTTTTTGTGACCAACTGGACCATTTACCGTCCCAGACAGGACAAGACGATTAAAAAAACATCTAACCTTTTTCTGAAACTGATTCATGGTGAGGAAAAATAGTCCATGCATTTCCTCATTCAGTTAGGAAATATGAACTGGTTTAGGAATCACCAAGAAACATTAAGTCATTTGTAGAAAACTCAGATTATTACATCATCTGTCTGGACAGAGATTTATTGCTGCCAAAATTCCATGCTGCAGAAACGCAGCACCAATAAATCATCATTTCACCTTGTCAATAGTTTTAATAGGAGAGGGAACAGGCTGGAAATTTTTCTGGCCACAATGGTACTCCAAAAGAAGTTCTGAGGCAGGAGTGCTATTACCATTAGGAATAACAATATTTACTCGTCTCTCAAAGGGGAGGTCAGGAGCATATCTGCATTACAAAAAAGAGCACTTGAAAATACTGCTTCATTTCATCCCTTGTGGGTGTTGCCATCCCTCTGAAGGAGATTACTACCCCTACAACGGCTACCAAATAGCTCATGAGAGTACAGGTGACTGTTCCTCATGCATGTCAGTGGAAGTGACTGGGCTCACCACCCTGACTTTGCACTGGAGTGGTTAAGGAGCACGGGCAGAGCTCATGGTGAGGCCAGTAACCTCCAGCTTGTGCCAAAAAGCAAATGCATTGGGAATATCTTTTATGCCCTAAGCTGGATAATATTTGTGAAGCATTTGCAAGTGAAAGAACTGTATGAATGCTAAATACTGTTTAACTGGGTTGAGCTCTTTTCACAGTTGAGAAACTGCATTTTATAATGTGGCCTGTCTTTACTGAGAGAGATTTTAAATTATTTCCTATTCTCCAACTTGTGTAAATATGCTGTGTTTAAGGCAGTTACTGTGTAATTCTGCAAAACACGAGGACTGTAATTTCAAGGTTAGTAGGATGGGAGATTATAAGACTGAGGCAGTAGTAACTTGTCTATGGTCTCATACGTACTTTCCATTTCTCACTTTTATACTATCTCTTGACATTTTTGTAATCCTTTTGAGTATTCCCTTACTGATTGGGGATTTTGCTCCAGAAATTTGTTGCTTTATGTAATTTTAAAGAAGACTGGATAGCCAACAGTGTTTGTTGTTTTTCCTTACGTGATATTTCTGCTTTTTGCTATACTTATTAAAAAGTATCCTGCTTTCATCCTACATTTAACTTTACTTAATTTGTTTTTGTTTTCTTAGAACTCTTAATTCTGCACTCTCTTTACTATAGTTTACATTTCTTGTGTTCTTTATCCTCTGAGTGTTTAGCAACCACAGTCAAATTTCCCTTAGCTTCATCCCAAGAAGGCTTAAAAACCCCTTCAAAAAGACGTAGAATTTGTTCCAAAAGAAATCTCCAGTAAGGAAATGAAAGCAAGACTTGATATTTCTAAAGTAAAGTCAAGCTATTTCACATCTGCTTTTACATCAGAAGAGAAACTAAAAAGAAAACACCCAACATCTTTTACATTTGCAGGCTGTTTTTAGGTAGGAGCTCAAAGCTGGAACAAGTAAAGTGGCCTTGTATTTATTGATCTCACCTCAGTTCCTACCTATCACCTTTGAAAGCTCTTAATATATCAGAGTGAAATGCTTCAAAAGCAACATAGGAATTTTACAGCAAGAAGATGGCTTTAACTGAACCACAGGAATTGCATCATGAAGCATCAGTATCAATGCAGAGGTCACAGTAATAAGCTATTAGTTCCCTATATTTTCCACTATATCAGAGCTGAGGGGTGGAAGCTGCATGACTAAGGATTTATAACAGCAACAGAAATCTTGTGGTGACTGCAATATTTAAGCTGAAGAAGGAATTTACACTGCCTGTTCATACTCACAGACCCTCAGTTTGTCTTTCTATTAATATTTCAAGTATTAGAAAGAGTGAAGCTGTGAACATGGGATTGGTCAAATTTTCCTGTCTCCCTTACAAATTCTGTGGGACAGCAATCCATAAATGGCTTTATGCATTGCAGTACGTAACCCTTTGATATGTGGTCTGTCATGCTGTCTGGTTTAACTGGCTCCAAGTTAGATACTGAGGAGCCATGTATAGGTGTCCTTGTAGAGTATGGACGTTGGAAAACGAGATTCAGAGAAAGCAGCAAGCTGAGCAAGAAACTCCCCAAACCAGCCGGGAGACAATGCAGAGGAGTGTGCCCAAGATTAATCCTCAAAGTCAGTGGAGAGAGAGATAGAAGTAGGTGATTCTCTATGTGCTTCTCTTTCTCCATGAACTCACTCTTTGAGTCTAATGCCTAATCCAAGTGAACCATGGCCATGTTAAGGAAAAGGAAAAAGCCCAGAAACAAAGAGAAACTGTATCATATTTCAGCAATATGTTAAGGCAGTTGTTAAGGCAGATATTTACTTTGAAAACACAAATTCACTAGTTTGCAGTGGGACTGTTAAAATAAGTCTCCTAATGCCAGGCTTGTGTGTGTTTTAGCCTGAGCCTCTCTTGATTTCCCTTGTTGGGGTCGCCCCCATTTTTACCCTTCATGAAAAAGTAGTGGAGTGAGGAACTGTCAAGCAAAGGGAGAGCAGCAGAGCAAAAGGCAGGCACATGGAGGGCTACAACATAGAGTCTGTGTTCCCACCTGTGCCAGATTTTTGGTGACTAAATATGTATCAAAGGCAGGTAAAGCACATCCTTCATCATCTTGTGGGTGGTTCAGGGTTAAATTTAATTGTTTTTCTGGAATCAGAATTGAACATGCCAGAGCCGGTTTTGTCTTGCAGATGCCTTGGGGCTAAAGTGCAGATTGACCGCTCCTATATTTCTTTACTGTAACAGGCAAATATAGGGGTGTCAGGAATTTACCAGTGCAGAAGCAAGTAGCCTTGGCCCCTGGAAGTAGGGGGAAAAGCTCCCTTAGGAAGCTTTGCTCTTGTTGGGTAACTGTTCAAAGTTCATTTATAGTTCAAAAGGCATTTCATGGGAGGTGTTTCATAGATGGGCACTAGCTCCAGTTCTGATTCCAGCAGATCAGCAATGCCACATAGACCAATGCAAACCTATTGCATGTGATCTTTCCTGGGGTTTCAAAGTGAGATATACCCAGAAGAAAACCAGGTGTGTTTGAAACCTGCATTTTTTAGACTTGGAGACTGAAGAGCATTTCCATCAAACACAAAATTCAAGTAGACAGAGGAGATCCTTCAGGAAGTGTGAAGGCCTCAGAAGGTAACAAAATTTCAATGGGCTGATCAGCCACCCAAAACACAGTTCTTCCACTATTTGAAAGCTGATTCTTGGCAAAAAAATCTGTATTAGGGAAAAACAAAAGACTAGATGGATCTTATGGACCCTTATGGTTGTTATAAAAAATTTATAGCTTCTGGTGGATCACTGTCTCATGGTTTGTGATGAAATGTTGCATGGGAGGATGCACATTCACGAAGCTACAGTGGCACTGGCGAACCAATACCTTTTCTGCAAGGGCATGAATTCCCAGCAGAGGTTACTCTTTCCTTTACTCTGGTTTATGGAGTGCTATGGTTTACCAGCACAGATCCTCCATGCAATTTATTCTTGGCAGGATTTTCAGGGTGAATGAGTACTCCACACAGGGTCAGGCATTCCGATGATCTAAAAAAATCAGCTGAATCAGCTGAAAATCTGGCCTTAAGCATTACAAGAAGCACTGACAGGTGATGGACTTCTGAGAGGTGGATCCATTTGTGAGAGCTTGAGCTCTCAACAGTCTCTGTGTGTCAGGGACCAGAAGAAGCCACCCAGCCTAAGATGGAAGCTTAGTGTGTGCAGAGCGTGATTAAAACATGCCAGTATCTCTCCACCTGTCCTACATGTTTAGGTTTTCTTCATGCTCTGCCCCTAGCCTTCCTAGCCTACTACTGCTACAGCATGTTTTACTACTATCTGTTGCACCAGCACAGCATTCTGCCCCAGTCCATTGGTCAGTTTGTTTTATATGGCTCATTTCTGATGCATGCAGTCCATGAGAAGAGCTGAACACAGGCAAGAAATCTTCAGCCTCAAGAGGAAGGGAGGACTTTATAACAAAAAGGGAGCAGCTGAGGACAACACTGTGTTGTTTCTTGAAGATGTCTTGAATTCTGCTGGCAGTAACGAAACCAACATCGTCCTGGATGATACAATACACCTAATACAAAAATGCAGACCTTTCAGATGATAAAGAGGTGAAAAAAGTCACCTGAAATATAAGAAACGGCAGGCCATCAGAATACTACCGACATCCAAAGAGAGCAGCTGCTGATACACATTCAGGGGGAAGTGGAACAACCTCTTCTTTGCCAAGGGGTGGGATGGTCTTGAGTACAGATGTCTCTATTACCAAAGGCAGTCTATTGAGGAGCTGGGAGCTTGGGAAAGCTGGACCCAAGCTGCCTGCCATGACAGCTGCGCAGGTACCAGCCAGACACACTAACAAGGTGTAGGCTGGCTTCCAGTGTAAATCAGCCTGGCAGGCACGTTTCCCCCAGAAAGCAGCCTGGGCTTCTTCAGAAGTTCATTGACAGTGACACATTCCTGCAGACCATGTTGGGCCACAGGCAGGATCTCCTCCCTGTGCGCTGTCTGAAAATGGGACCAGCTTTTACAGCAGTGGGATGACAGCAAGAGGGGCATCTTGTGGTCTGTTTGAACCTCACAACTGGAGCAGCTAATAGAAGAAAAGCAGCCAAGAAAAGGCGAAGGCTTGCTGTGGTGGAAGGGTCAGCTGTTCAGCTTTGTGAATGCTGATGTAGACCTATTTTGTTTACACACTTGATAATTAATGGTGTTTGCCTAATTGTCTCAGTAGACTAATTATTAGTTTTACCCTGTCTGTAAATAAGACAATCTGTGGCTATAGTAGAACAGAATCCCTCACTGTGAGTTTGTCAAATAAATGCAGATTGTGAAATACAAACATCTACTCTGCCCTGTGAGCAAAAGCCTGCTTTGTAATACTGCAAAGGGTAGTCTGGCTGTGTAATAAACCTCCTGTGAAATGCACAGGCTCCAGAAAAAACAGGTAGTGAATTTGAAATACATAACTAATTTCAGACTTTGTTAAACCCAGCTGGTTTGTGTTACTGAAAGCATCATTGCTTTCACAGCACAGGAAGGAAGGACAGAGTTTTTAAATGACACATAATCACTGAACTGCCTGATGAGATGTTGGGTGAGAAGCAGCTAGTGGATGCTACAGACCAATAGGTTTCACGGTGTAGGGATGATAGGGAGCAAATTTGACTTTGCAGTGAGAGTAAGAATGGTAATACTGGAGTAAAGGTCCTACAATAAGACTATGCTAGCTTATATTTTATGATGACACACTGCCTCTGCTGACTGCTTAATTCTTAGGAGAACTCAGTACCTGCAAGCTTCTGTGGCCCTTGCAAGTGGATGCAAGTAGATATGAGCTGAGGATCTGGCTCTCATACTTCAAATAGGTCTGTAAATGCTAAGTATTTTCCAGCACAAGTGTAGAGTCTCTCCAGAGATGCACTATTACTCCCTCCTTCTGATGCATGCGCAGTTCTTGCTAGCCCGCATAAGTACAGAGGCATGGGAGGGATTTGCTCGCCTGGCTTTGACCACTTTTAAAGGAGGCATGTGGTCAGGAGATGCCTCGCTCTCCCCTATCAGCGTGAAAGGCGGCCTACAGAAGTAGCCTAGACACCTGTGTTTTAGGACAGCAAAGTTAGGTGAGATAAATTTCATCCTAGTGTGACAAAAACCAAGATTGCAATCCAAAGGTGTGTAAAAGGGCCAATCACTTTTAGTCATAGTAATTTCAAAGGGCACCTCAGAAAGGATGTGAGCAGGTTCGTATTTCGCTCTGGGCTTTTTCTGGTCTGCTCATCTGTGCTGGATATATTGCAGTGTGGAGCACAGTTAATATCTGATTGCTACCTGCACAACACCCTTAATTAGCAAAAACACAAGAATGAGACAACACATTAAATTGCTAATGTGACTGAGTATTTCACAGACATTTCTCTTTTAATCAGTGAGATAACTAAGCTGAAGTTGTGTCAGCATACTCGCAACAGCATCACTCAGCATGACCATGCACATGATTAAGCAAAACCCTTTCAAGGAAGTGATTCATTGTTTTGGGTTTGCTTTTTTATTTTTATTGCATTATACATAATAAGCTTATATGTGCTTTTGTTTATAGATGGGATAAAAATATACACTGTGTGCATCATCAGTTAAGTAATCCATGTCTGCCTTTATCCTAGCGTGCAGACATCAGAAGAGCACAGCTGAAAGATGACCATCATGCAATAATTATGTTCCAGTGTCTCCTCATATTGAATCAGATCATTTTGATGGAGGATAGCTTCTGTGAGATTGCTCTCCCTGAGCATCTCTTAGAAGTTGTGAGGCTCAGAATGTCTTGCCTAGCTGCGTCTATTCTGAAGTACTCAGACCTATCTTATCCTGTTGTTCTGGCTAATTTGTTAATGGATAATTGATTTAATGGGAAAGTTTCCTATTCATAGTCAACTTTACAGTACTGCCTGCCTAGATATGTAGTATGCCAAGATACTGGCTCCCAGGATCATATTTCTGATCTTCCACCTACTCCCAGGACTTATCTGATGTCCTGGTTTACCATGTGTCCTAGCCAACAATTAGACTGAGTCAATTGCAAGTCAATACTGAGCAGGTGTCCCAGGGTGCAGCTTATCAGGTGCAGATTAGCGTCTCAACTATACTGGGTTCAGAGACATGCACACTCTTCAAACACAGAGTTAGAGCCAATCACTGTATATGAGGAGCAAGTAAATGCTAGGAGAAGGAGGTTGGTTTAGTGGCTTTTTGTTTATTTTTCCCCACTAGCTGGGAATTAGGAGTCATGAATTTAAGGCAATGTTTTACGTGAGACTTCCTGTGTGGTCTGCAACAAATCATTAGTTGGATATCCTGTTGTCTGTAAAGAAATAATGCTTCACTGCCATTTGTGCCCTCGAAAATCAGCCTTAAGTTCATTGGGCCTCCATAGTAATTTGCAAATTGTTTCAATTTAGGAGCAATGTACAGGTCTTAGAAATCCTCTCTGCTTAAGAACAGTAAGCATTTCAGTACTCATAAGAGAGTGAATAGTGAGCAAAGGTAATTTGAAAATTATTGCTGTGATTATCAAACTGCAGTGCCAGTAAATAATGTGGTATCATAAATGTAGTAAATAATTTGCATCCAATTTCCACATTTTATTACAGCATCTGTCTGGAATTTGAAGTGCTGCATCCTAGCCCATTTCTCTAGCTCAGCCCTGGGGGAAGACCAAGGTTTACTGTTTGGGTTTAAGTCTTGAAAACAAAAATCAAAGAGGGCAATCGCATCAACTTCCTATCACCGGGGGTAAAGAGGGCTCCCCTTTCAATGGCTTCAGTGCCAAATTCAAATCCTCCTTCAGCCCTAGAACCAAATCCCTTGAACTTTAGTCCTGGTTTTATCCCTGATAACCCTCCTAAGACTTCAGAGAAAATACTTTGTCTGGAAGGCAAGAGCCCTGGGCTGTACCCAGCTCTGGCAGGGCAGCTCAGATAAGAGTGGCTAGCAGAACCTTTCCATCCCAAATGCATCCTGCCAGGTGACTCACCCATGCAGTTAGGTCAATGGCATCGTGAACTATTTCCCTACTTGCCTGAACTGCAAGTGGACGTGGGATGTGTGTGGGATTTGTTTTTCATACAGAGAAGTGAAGCAAAACCTACAGTGTGCTAACATGGCCCCATGCTTGCATTATCTGAAGAAGTTCCTTGTGGGGATGTAGATAAATGGTTCTCTACCTCATTTGCCATATGGCTGACAGCTTGGCAAAGCCCAAGGCCTCCAGCTGTTACACACGATGGCGCAGCTGATGGCAGCATGTGGCTCGCTCTTCTCTTGCCCCCAGTCAGGCTGTTTTGAGGCTGACTGAATCTGTGTCACTACATGCCATCAGTTTACCACTTGGCTTGCATAAAATGCTGTCACAGCTGCTTGTGGCTGACATCTTCCAGTTACCAACATGAAATAGTCTCTGAGGACCCACCGATGAGCTCTGTGTCTGCCTGCAGGCTGTTTCAGGGAATGAGCAGATAAGATTGCTTTTCTCCCATTGTGCCCATTGTGATTATTCCTCAAAGGCTGGGGCTGTTTGCCCAAGTTTATAAGTATATGAATGTAAGATGGCTCTGCAGGCCACCAGTGCGTGCTCCCTCAGGATCACTCCAGAAGGTGAGTGATTACCCTGGAAGGTTAGGATGCATGTGCAGCTCTTTATGTAGCATTTTCCCCTAATCATGACAGTCACGCGCTGCTTTAATATCTGATATTGTTTCTGTCCCAGGTGGATCAGGATTTGCCCCTCCTCATCACTCTCAGCATATCCAATGTACTGTCACATGGTTTCTCTCTGTCTTTCCTGCAGCTAATGAGAATGCTTTTGTAGGGCAGCTGCAGGAGAAGAGCCAGATTCATCCCCCCAGCTTCTTTCTCCCAGCTTCTACTTATGCAGTGCTTTTTCAGAGTGATCTGTTTGAAGTGAATGCGTAATCAGCTGTTGTCAGGATGGACCCACATTATCTCCCATGTATGGCCAAACCAAGTTTGCTAGTAGCAGCTAATATATTGCACACATCTTCAAAACCATCATTATAGGTCAAATCTTTAGCATCCTTTAGCCTCAACGTGATAATGAATATTCCCTTTTGAGGGCACATTAATAGACGCTTCTGCTGATCAGAACATTTTTATAGACTAAATAATCTACTTCTCTGAGTACAGTGCAATGTATCTTTAGGTGGTTCCTCTAAAAGGACCCAGTAATGTTTTTGGTGAGTAACTGGGTATATCAGGAAAACAGAAGCA
This sequence comes from Aquila chrysaetos chrysaetos, assembly GCF_900496995.4. Taxonomy (NCBI): domain Eukaryota; kingdom Metazoa; phylum Chordata; class Aves; order Accipitriformes; family Accipitridae; genus Aquila; species Aquila chrysaetos. The sequence continues at coordinate 29,632,020 of NC_044020.1, forward strand.
TCTGTTGACTGACAGGCAGTCAATATGGCAGATCTGCGTAGTGAATGGTTTGTTTAGGTGGAGTTGTAGTAGACATTAACTGGCTGCCATAATCCATGGGTATAAATTTTTTAGCCTTGATTTAGCCTCATGCAAGTTCAAAGCAGGGGATCACATCCACACCATGGCTACTCTAATGATATGCTTTAGAGCTAGTTTTAGGACCAGAACATAGTTATAGATACACTTTTAGCAGTTAAGGGTGCTGCACTTGCAAATTGGTAATAGCAACGTGTTACCATACAGTCAGAAGACCCTACTGTAAAAGTTGAGTGCAATAGCAGTGGCCTTGGAATGGTGTTACCACAGCCACACCAGGCACGGGGCAATATGGATGCCGGGTGGGTGAGTGGCTTGCTTCCTTCTTGCCACGGTGTGTCTGCACCTTTGTGTTCAGTTGACCAGCTTCTCCAGTGAACCAGCAGATGGTATTGCAGATGCAGCAGTATACATCAATGGCGACATCCTTCTCTTGCCTATGATGTCCCTCACATTGAACACAGTAAGCCCCTACGGCTTCCTTGGAGTGTTTCAGTTTTCCAAGTTCAGTTTAGATACAAACCTAGGCTGAGTTGATGACCTGGTTGCAGCTGGGATAGAGTTCACTGTCTTCCTAGTAGCTGGTACGGTGCTATGTTTTGAGTTCAGTATGTGAAGAATGTTGATAACACCGATGTTTTCAGTTGTTGCTAAGTAGTGTTTAGACTAATGTCAAGGATTTTTCAGCTTCTCATGCCCAGCCAGCGAGAAAGCTGGAGGGGCACAAGAAGTTGGCACAGGACACAGCCAGGGCAGCTGACCCAAACTGGCCAACAGGGTATTCCATACCATGGGACATCCCATCTCATATAGGAACTGGGGAGTGGGGGCGGGGAATCGCCGCTCGGGGACTAGCTGGGTGTCTGTCGGTGGGTGGTGAGCAATTGCACTGCGCATCATTTGTACATTCCAATCCTTTTATTATTGCTGTTGTCATTTTATTAGTGTTATCGTTATCATTATTAGTTTCTTCTTTTCTGTTCTATTAAACCTTTCTTATCTCAACCCACGGGTTTTGCTTCTTTTTCCCAATTTTCTCCCCCTTCCCACTGGGTGGGGGGGAGTGAGTGAGCAGCTGTGTGGTGCTTAGTTGCTGGCTGGGGTTAAACCACGACAGTTGAATTAAGCTTTTCAAAGTGATCTAGATGGGCCTGAATCCCTCTGACCCTGTGTGCTTTTTGCCAGTCCTTGTACTCAAAGACTCTTCTTAAGATCCCAGGCTGAGCCGCTAAGTCCAGCTTTTCCAACACTTTGTTTATGCTTTTCCTCATGCTTTTCCTCCTCTAACATGAAAATTCACATTTTTCTTTTTGTATGTGCTCTTTTTCGCCTTTCTTTACTTGGGTTTTGGGCATGCTGTGCAGGCAGGTGGCTGTTACCAGCCTTGCTTCATCCATCAGCAGCACACAAGCAATCCTATCACATTCAGCAGCAGGATCTGTTTCCAGGTCCCTTCTAGGATCTGGCCCTACCTTTTGTAATACTTTATGGCAACAGAAAGGTTTCATGCATCCTGGACAAGGATCTTATGCCTGAGAGCTGAAGTCTGTTAGCTCTTTTTTCCAGCTCTAAAGACAACCCCTTTTCAGCATCAGATGTAGGTGTGGTTCATGCTCTCTGTTTCCAGCTTCTACCCTGCACCCGCTACAAAAGAGCAAAACAAAAGGCTTTCTGTTCTCAGATGGTTTAAGAATAAGGTGAAGTACTATATTTATTGCAGTCATATCACTTAAAGTGATTTTACCCTTGAGGACAGCATTACCTCACACAAAACAAGAGAATGTCTGTGTGCTTAAATGTCATGAGACAAGAGTTGCTCTGCTGTAATTGCTTATGTAGCTTTCCACAGTTTTCTCTTGTTTGATCTTTTATTGGTTCTGGTATAGAGTGACTGATCATCCTTGCACAGATTTCCTTAACACAGTGGACTGTTTATTTAACACAAGGGAGAGATCTGTCACAGCAAGCGGAGCAGCCAGGTAAAACTGCTTAAAAGCCAGCACTCTTCTGCAAAGCAGCATGTTTGCAGAGCCCTGTCTCCCATTTGGCACATTCTCATTTAACAAATATCTTAATCTCTATGAGTCTGCTTCACCTCTGCCTTGTTTGTCTTGACTTTCCCTGGTGCAAGTTCATAAGCGCAGCAACTGCCTTCCTGTTTGTACATCGGTGCCTTCATCTCAGCCAGGGGCTCTTGACATTGCATAGCTGCACTGCAGAAGCATCACTTCCTTCAGACCACTGCTAGAGAATGGAAACAGCTGACATCTGATTCTCCAGTTAATCCATAGGCCCCATGCTAATTACCTTTACACAGTAGGCTGCACAGCCTAAGTGCAGAAAAACAGCTTGTATCAATCCAGAGAACAGCTAATGAGAATAACCAGCCATTAACCCATCAAATCAGATAATAAATGCTGGAGAGCACATCTGATGGCTCAAAGTCTCTTGTAATATGTGAGGGTTGTTTTTTTTATTTCCCAGTAAAATAACAGCCACTTCTGTGCAGCTTAGCTTCATAGGAAGTGGCTTTTATTAGGGTTATAGATCAAATCAAAACTTATGGTGAGTTACAGTGGCTGGGATTAAAATTCTAGACTTAACCATTAGAATTGTCTTCTGCCAATGCTGTGTTTCACTTTGCTGGTCAAGGACCTTAGGGCCAGCTGGGGGAAGTCCAGGGAGAGTAGAGGTCTCCAAGTCCAAGCACTTTTACCAACAGACTCAGGTGTAGGGACTGGGTGAAAAGGGGCAGAAAACATGATAGTGAAGTGTGCCAGAATACCCTCTTATGCTGTTTTAGCCTGACCTAACTCACATAGGATTTCTGTATGTAAAGGTTCTTTGGCATTAGTCCTTATTACAGCCAGCACAAACAAAAGAATTACATTTGGAAATATGCTACCTGGAGTTAAAACTTTGGGACCAGCAATCAGAGTTTTCTGAACTTCTGTTAGTCAGATATTTTACTTGATGGTCTTAAATCTCTTCCCAATCAATTAATGTATCTCCACAGTAGAAATTGGCAGTTGTTGAAAGCACTTCTCTTTGGTGTGGGAAATAGCAGAAAATCAGCAGCCTGGAGAGTGTAAATACAGAAAATAAGGACTGCTGAATGCTTTTTAAGCTGGGCAGAGTGATGTGAAGGGAATCTGCACAAGCAATGCCGTCATCAGCTGGGAATTGACATTCCTCTTCCAGCTGAAGCCACCATGGGACCTTTCATCACCAGTTCCCATTACCAGTGGTCTTACTCAAGTGGGTCAGGACCTTTCAGCTTCTAGCTTCATCCAAGGAAGGAGTACTGCAGCAGTGCAGAGGTGCAGGACACTCTTCTCGGGTATTTGTTCTAGCAGAGACACTTGGAAGGGAAGAGAGCTTGCTGCTGCCTCATCCAGCTGATTTGTGGAGCACAGAGCTTTTTTTCTTGCAAGTCTCTCCTAAACACAGCTGATTCCCTCTTGCACCATGTTTTCCACAGGTAAACCACTGGGACCCTGACCATCCTCCTGCCTCAGGGTTTTTTTGGGATGGAGCTTCTTGCCCCCTGGTACAGCATTGAAGAGTAAGACACTGCTCATTTTGCCACGTCTTTTGTGTGCATCCACTGTAAGATAGAAGACCACAATTCCTACCTAGGAGCAGACCAGCATAACAGGATCTACCGCTGGACCATTTTCCATACAAAGCCATCCTCTAAACAATTATTCTTCTTTGCAATGTACTCATGCAGCTATATTGCTTTAATAATTCACTTGGACACCGGGGTGCTGATGATGGCATCACTATGATGCACTGTAAAGCAAGAGTCTCTTCAACTCACTAAGAAAGTGTAGGTTTGCTATGGAGCCAACTTAATTGTATTCCAGCTCATGCGCTTGTGCCAGGATGCTCTTCCCTGCCAATTTTTGATGCCACTCAGAAGAAGCACATACCTGCAGCTTGCTTTCCTCACTTGCTTCATAGCGTTATTTGCTTGGCTTAGTCAAGAAGTTGATGGCAGCTGCCTCATTGAGTTTCACTGGATGGGCTGACAGAGGCTTAAAATCCAGATGCTCATTTATTTTCATTACACAGACTGCATATGTTTATCTTTCGTGAGCTTGATGCAAAGCTAGTTGAATTGTTTGGGAGACTTTGTGTTACCTTCAGTGTGTTTGGATCTACGCCCATAGGAACATTTGTTTCTTTTTTTGCTCGGAAGAGTGAGATACATCAGGCTTTGTTCCCTGAGATAGAAGCTGAATTGGAAAAGAGTGATGGCTGGGAAGGAAAAGAAGGGGAGTGTTTTCTCTCCCACCAGAAGACATATTTTGAAATACTGATTTGTAAAGCCTGCTCTGTTGCATGGAAAGGGAGTAAGGATCCTTTCTGGGGGTAGCTATTGAGATCTGCATGTATGAAAAACCTGCTGACAAGAGTTTCAGTTATCACTAAAGTGAAAATATACCATGTACTGCATAAAAGTTGTTTCTCCTTTTGCCAAGATCTGATGCCAAAATGAGAAATAACAGAGCAAGAAAACCTCCATATGAAAATTACAGGAAAACAGTGTCCCATGAAATCTGAGACCTTCATTAGTCCACATCAGGTCTTCAAGGAGCAGAGAATATCAATGAACAAGGAGACCATTTCTTTCTTTTTCTGTGGCTCTGTCTTCTAACTTATGTTTTCAAATTGCTTTGGGCCATTTCCAGCCAGCCTAAATTCCACCTAAATGTCTGTGCCTGTAGTGCGTTTAGTGCCTCTGCAGAGCAATTCAGAAAGCCTGAGGGAAGCGCAGACTGAGAGTATCTTGAGTCAGACAGCAGGAAACATGAGACTTGGTGATATTTAAGCCAGCTGAATATGCCCATTTTCTTCTGTTTGTTTTTTATAATGGTGATATCAGCTGGTGTGTTTAAACATTTATTTTTGTCCTTTCTTTTTTAGGAGATGGGCTGTGTAGGAGGAGAAGAGAATCCTTTTGCTTCTAAGGAACATAAGGTACAAATTCAACCTCTATCCGGTGGATACTGTAGGCTCTTTCCAGAAGGAAGATCTTGTGCCCATTGTCCATGAGCCTTGTGGGTTCACACCATATCTCACAAGGAAGTGGGACTTCTTGTAAGTGACTACAATAACAGCAATTCAGAGACAATCATCCATTTCAGCTGCACGTTTTAAGTGATAATCAGTATTTGTACAGTAATTAGAATCTCCAATAAAACTAGTGCCGACGTACAAAGTTCTAGTTCCCAGTCAGGAGGAAGTGGGTGGTGGTATGTCTGAGTAACCCTTTTTGGGCTGGGTCTCTGCGTCCTCCTTTGTGCAGTGCCAGGGTTTGTTGGTGTGCTGGCATACTGTGTTGCCTGGTTTTTCAGAAGGGTGATGCTGTTGACCAGTGCAGGTGCAGCGTTCTGCCCGGTCTCCCACCAGCTCTCCTCAGGAGGAAAATGATGGCAAGAATGGATGTAAAACACATTGTTTGTAAGGCCAGCACAAATCCTCTACCAAAAATGTTTCCTTTTAGACCATAAGAAAGTTCTGGCAGAGTTACAGTGGTCCTGGAGACCTAAGGGCCTTAACATTTTAGGAAAGCCCTTTTTCAGTTATCAGACAGCAACAGCCACTTTAAGTTCTCCGGGGAATTAAAAACAAGGCACCCAGTGATTTCAAGCTATGATATCTCTTCTCCTTGGGGACTGCAGCCTACCAGGACACTGCTGGGAATAGGGAAAGAAAGGCAAGGAAAAGTAAAGTGATTCATCCAGTGGGAACAAAACCTGCCTTTTTCTAACCCCTGCTCGCTTTATACCCCTCCTCTTGGGGTATAATGCCAGAAGCATACTAGCAGGTTAAAACTGTGATCACAGGGTGCTAACCTCCACATGGAGGTATTAAATAAAACCCACAACCACCCCTCCCCTATCACAGAGGAAGCTATCAAAGCACACCTGCCTGTAGCCAAAGGGGCGGGTGCAGTTCCACAGGGAAAAGCATTTGGTTTCTGCCATGGCTTTTTGGAGGATTTTATCTTGCTCACAGAATAGACACAACCATCTTCTTCTTTGCAAAAGGCACTGACTTTGCTGTCATCTTTCAAACTAAGCATGTCTTATTGCCCTCCAGGAAAGTGTATCGTGGGCACTGGCATCTCTCTTCCATCCCCTTTCTTTCTTCCTTGATTCCAGCCCCTGCACTCTCTCCACACTCAGGAGTCCTGGAAGGCATTGGAAACTGAGGCTCATTTCTTTCTATCTTTGCTATTTGCATGACCCTTTTCACTGCAGCATTTAAATGTCTTGAATGTATTTATTTTCCTAATAACACACTAAAATAGGGAAGTACTGTTGTCTGGAATTTACAGATAAGTAACTGAGGCATAGAAGACTTAAGTCCTAGATCCTGGGCTGCATCAAAAGAAGCGTGCCCAGCAGGTCAAGGGAGGTGATTCTGCCCCTCTGCTCCACTCTGGTGAGAGCCCACCTGGAGTACTGCATCCAGCTCCGGAGTCCTCAGCACAGGAAAGACATGGACCTGTTGGAGCAGGTCCAGAGAAGGGCCGCAAAAATGATCTGAGGGATGGAACACCTCTCTTATGAGGACAGGCTCAGAGAGTTGGGGTTGTTCAGTCTGGAGAAGAGAAGGCTCCGGGAAGACCTTACTGCGACCTTTCAGTACTTAAAGGGGGCTTATATGAAAGATGGGGACAGACTTGTTAGCAGGGCCTGTAGCAACACAGCAAGGGGTAATGCTTTTAAACTAAAAGAAGGTAGATTTAGACTAGATATAAGGAAGAAATTTTTTATGATGAGGGTGGTGAAACACTGGAACAGGTTGCCCAGGGAGGCTGTAGATGCCCCATCCCTGGAAACACTCAAGGTCAGGTTGGACGGGGCTCTGAGCAACCTGATCTAGTTGAAGATGTCCCTGCTCATTGCAGGGGGGTTGGACTAGATGACCTTTAAAGGTCCCTTCCAACCTAAAGGATCCTATGATTCTGTGATCAGCAATGGCATTTAATGCATGTGTCTGTTTATGGAGCTAGTCCTAAGTGACCTTTGTTAAGGGCACACAGCAAGCATGTGCAAGAAATGGGAACTTAGCCATCATCTTCCAGGAATTAAACCAATGTCTACACCAGTGCTTTCTCTCCATCCCTAACTCCATCTCAACAGGATAGATTATCAGCCTATGCCATCCTGCCCTGTGTCCTTGGGTTTTACTGTTATCTCTAACCTTTGTTTATTACAGTACTTGCAAAGGATCGGTCAAGAATGAACTCCATTTCTACCCCAAAGAATTTACAAATTGCTGTGTTTCATCAAAAGAAACAACACTGAATGCGATTGCCATACTTTGCCACTTTGCCAAATGCAACAGCTCACCATATAGTATTCTGGACTTATGGAAACTAGTGCCCAAATGCAAGTAAATTAACCCTGGGGAGGGTGGGGAAAGCTTTTGAGGATGTAGGAGATCACTTCTCCTATTTTCTTTTTTTGGAGAAGGGATCTGAAGTTTCCAAGCTTTTTGGGCTGGCACATTTTAATTTCTCAATTCTGTAGCTAGAATGACTGGCAGAAGTTTGTATCCTGTTCAAAGAACAGTTTTTTCCTGGTTTTATGATTATAAACACACCATGACCTTTAGACAGAAAGAATATTACAACATATAATTATATGGAAGTGAAAGAAAAGGAAAAGCTTTGCCACTTCACAGATAATTTGCTGTTGCTTTTATGTTCCCCAGCCTTGTAAAGAGGCTTTGTGAGTTGTTTTCTTGCTTAATGCTCCTACAGTAGCTCTCCCTTGAGTTTCTCATCTGTCAGCTAAAGCATTCTAGATAAGGTTTATTCTGTGTACCTGACTGTTCAAGTACATTTTTGTTGCTGTGCGTGCAAACCTGTGAATGAAAGCAGCAACTACAATGCGTTTCAGATGCAGCCACATAAATACCTTATTTTATTCTGTTTTCTATATGAACACAGGGTCATTTCTATCTTGTGCATCCTCAGTAGCTTAGGGATAGAGTGGTAATTTCAGTGTATTTTTTCCAATGAATATTTATCTACACAATAGCCTTTGGCAGTCCTAGAGATTCCAAAAACTGGAATGCACCTACACAGATCCTTGCCTTAAAAATAACCCTCTGTCTTTTGAATGAGGTAAGAAAATACATGCATTCACTGATCAGACTATGACTGGTTTGTAGGCAGAGAAGTACAGTTACTTGTTTGCAGTTCAGACACATTTCAGAGCATGTCTATAAATTCTTCTTCAGTCCCCACAGTCCAGTGTACCCCAGGCTTTTTGCCTACTTTCTTCTGGAGCATCCAGCTGTAGTGATTTGAGGTGAGGACACCAGTCAGTTCAAGGGCCTAATGACTGTTTGTAGCAATGGGTACTTGTCTGAGGCAGACCTGAATCCCTGCTCAGATTTCAAAGTGATGGACATGCGCTGAGAGTTTCTGTGAAGCAACATCACCATCAGCCCAGCCTCACTACAGTTCTGATTTTTCTCCCTTTCATTATATTTTAAGTAAAAAAATTAAAGCAGGGGGACACAGGGCACTCTTCACGTCACAAATGTGTCTGTAAGGGACAACTCTATTTTAAAAGGTATTTTTGGAAGGAAGTATGTGCTGTATGAGAGGTAACTTCAGAAACTGTCCATTAGTCACATCATACCCCCTAACATTTCTGTAAGGTGTTGTAAATCAACAGAGCATAAAACAAGGTGGTTGTCCAGTGAGCAAGCTTATTTCCCTTTGACCTTCACCAGTATTTCAGCTATAGACCTCTGAGGAGCTCTTCTGCTTTGGAGATAAGATTACACAGGTGAACACTATCTGAAAGGGAGAAAAAAAGGAGAGCATTGTCTTAGTTATTAAAACATAAGATTAGCTTAGTTTCATCCTGTGCTCTCTGCTGACTCACTTTGACCTTGAACATGGCCTCTTTATCTTTTCCTGACTGTAAGAACAGGGTAATAATATTTTCTGCTTCCTGGAAAATTATGTGAACATAGCTCAACTTTTCTAATGCACTCATATGAAAGATACAGTGGGGACATGAAGTTCTTTTTCCATGTAGGACAACCAGGAAGAGTTATAACCACAATGTCCGTAGCTTTGCAAACTTCAATTCAGGATGTGGTATCCCACCCAGGACACTGCCTTTCTTACCCCCCCTTTTCATTGCATTTTTTTCTTGAAAGATTCAATCAAAACAACTCAGAAATTCAAGATTGGAGCTAGGAAAGAAAAAACAAATTTTGTCCTCTTACAAATATTGTGGTGATTTTGCTTAGAGAGATTCTGGGATCACTGTCTGATTTGGGGCAGTGTCTAGTCATTTTGTGTAAAATCCCTTTTAGCATATATTATGTTCAGTCACAAACCCGTGAGAAAAACAGTTGGCCAATGCTCAGTGGCACTTAACGATGAAAAACCCTGGAAATGTCACTCTTGTCATGCTTGAGCCTCTGATGAGGTTATCGATTTGATGGTGGAAACTGAAGTTCTGAGCAAACAGTAGCAATGTTTCAGGTGTGAAAGGAGACCTGTATTCTGATATGAGGATTTAGGAAACTCCGTGGACACGTGCTCTGTCTGTGTTTTTATACAGGAGCAGATGCTGCTCTTTTGGACCTGTCAGTGTAACTTTGATTCCTGAGAAGGTTCTGGAACAAGCTGTTAAAAAAATTATGTTTTAAGTACCTAAATTATTATAAACTGATAAAAGAAATAGACAACAAGGATTGCTGAGAATGAGCCATGTCAAGCCTGTTTAATTTCTGCCTTTGGCTGGTTAAGCAGCCTAGTGGGGAGAGAAAGCAGGGTACAACTAATGTGATGTAATCTCAATCCCAGTGACATTTCTGCCACTTCTCCATGACATTCCCATAAGGAAACTAATGAGATACAGTGTTGATGTGGTCATGAGAAGAAAGGTGTGCAGTGGCTGGAAACTTGCTCTCAAAGAGCACTCATGAACTCTGCTGTCTAATTTCAACTGAAGTTTAGTGGTGCTCTGTTCTGGCCCTGGCTCTCTTCAGCATTTCTCTTGGCAGTGTGGAGGACCAACGAGATAATATGGTCATAGTATTAGTGAATGGGAGTGGCATAGGTCAAGGTTGCAAGTACTGTGAACACGAGCATCAGAATTCAACACATGCTTGAAAAATTAGAGAGAATCTGAAATCAAAACAGCTGAAATTCAGCAAAAAGAAATACAAAAGTCTTCTTCCTTAGGGAGGAGAAATTCAGCAGACAAGCACAAAGTTGGAAGTTATTGGCTAGGCAGCATCACAGCAGAAGAGGGAGATTTTTCTGACTGGACCCTACAGTATGATTTAAGATAGCATTTTTGTCTCCTAACATCTAAATGTGAAGACAGTGAAGCACTGGAACAGATTGTCTACAATGATCATAAAATCTCCCCTACTGGACATTTTTAAAGAACAAGTGAGACAAACATATTTTGAAGATTTCTACGTATCATTCTCTAGATAGTCTCTATTTATCCCCTTGCAATTCTGGTGGCCTATGATCCACACTACAGAGCTCAAGCTAGGTATATGTCAATAATCAGATACTGCTGAGGAAGAGATGAGCTTTGTTCTGACAATAAAACTGTCTTTACGTAGGCAGCGGTAGCAATTGTTCTACTTTCTGAAGTAGTGGTGAAGTCCCAACTGGAGTCCTTTGTCTCAGCTGGAAGCAGTAAGTAGACACAGTCAAGGGAAAAGCACAGAAAAGTAACAAGCATGATAAGAGGTGTAGAAAATGTGACTCATAAAAAGGAAAGTGAAGGCACTGGATTGAAAAGAGAAGACTGAGAAATGGCACAGTAGCTTGGAAGGGATTGACGCAGATGGGGCAACAACTGTAAATTACTTTGCATGTCCATTTAGGGAAGGGCAAGAAAGTATCACTTTCACCTTCACCTAAAAGATTTAGGCAGGATATTAGGTAAGTCTTTCTATCTGAAAGTGTGGCAAAGCGTTAGGACACACTACCCAGGGATATCGATTTCTTAAAGTGAAGAAGATAAAAGTGTCAGGGATGGTGTCCAGATACTTTTAGCCCGCTTCAGTGCAGAATGTTGGACGAGATGATCTCCTGAGACTCCTCCTAGCCTGCCAGATCTGTGAATTTTTCTTTGGCAAGCATTTATTTTGGCATGTAGATAAAGTATGGGGAAATGGAGCCAAATGAATATATCTGGAAAAATCACTGACTTTGATAATGAGTGCGAGCCCTTTCTGAAGAAAACAACTATGTTGCAACATGCACTGTCAGGATGATTTATAAATATCATTGCTTTTATGTTGTTTTTGCAACTTATACCCTTCCAGACTCCTATTAAGGCCTCAATTTGCTTACAAGGGCCAGGCCACCAAGTAACTTGTAGTGTTTGTGTCCTGCTCTTGTTTATAGTTTGATAAGTCTCTTGAATTTTGGAGGACTTCTCTCGTAAAGCTCTGCATGGGTCAAAATATGCTGTTCTTTCAGAAACAGAACATGAATCACGCAAGAGTTGCTTTTGGTCTGCCAATATGGTAAAAAGTCTATTGGAAGCTCATTCAATTGACATAGTTAAATACATTTCTCAAAACTCTCATCCTGCAAATTTATTTCCAATTTTCTAAAATCGACTGGCAAGGACTAGGACTGCTGCCAGAACATGCCGTAACATCAAAAGTCTTCTCATTCGCCATCAGCATCTGCTTAATTGAGGCTGTAGAAAAAGTGTCTGCTGCTTTCCCTCTGTTCAGTGGTGAAAAGAAACTGCCTTTGCATTTGATAAGCTGCAAAAAGTTGAAATATTTGACTGTTAGGTAGAAGACCATCCAGTGAATGTGAACCCAATAATGACACTGTTTCATGTGTTTCTTCATAGAAATCCAAGTGCAGTAGATACACACTGTGCTCTTTCAAAAGCCAAAGAAATTACCTCCTTTTCTAGTTAGCTGTATTACTGTTTAGTTTCTGAGGCAAACCTGTTAGTGACTTTTCATTTTACCATAATACCTGCAAAGATAATTTTTCTGGAGGAAAAATTATTTCATGCTGTATTACTGGACCTTTTGGCAGGCAGAAATAGTGAGCCTCGCCTTCCCTTTCCTTAGCAGAGGATTTATTGAGAAAACAGCCCATCTTGCTATGCAATTGCATTGATGTTAAAAGAGACATAATGACTCTTGGATACGTATTATGGGTGCTGTTAACTGTGGTGTTAAATGACAAAAAGATGAAAAACATATTAACAAATGCTTTAGCCAGAATATCCACCTTTTGTAAGATAAAGAAGGGAACTTAGAGCTATAAATTATTCCATTAACTGGCCTTACAACTACACATTTCAAAGTAGGCATCCAGCAGCTGCTGTTCTCTACATACACTGGATTAGTTTTTCACCTCTGAAGACACTGAAATAGTATGCTGTGCCTGCACTGACCTAAGAGCAACCCTCTCAGAGAGGGCTAATGGTTTTGCTTCCAGTTCTGTCAGGTTATTTTCTGTGCGCTGTACTGTCCACCTTCAGCACAAGGACTGCTGACCCAGCTGAGTCCTGCCAAACAGGGCTGCGCAGACCAGAGATGGGACATGGCAGGAGAGGTGCTAGGACAGGGTGAGGGCAGCAGCAGTGGTGGATCACCCAGGGAAGCCTTGAGGAGTGGTGACATGGGTATGAACACATTTACCCTCGTCGTGTCCCCCCACATCACTGGGCAAGGCTGTCCAGAGCCCTGCTGACCCAGCAAGGTGGAATAGCTGCCTCAGCCACCTCAACAGCTCCACCTCAGCAAGCCCTGAGCCACGTCCTGCTGCCTTCCACTCGCTCTGGGTGCACACCGTGGACTTCCCACGCCAGTGGAAGAGCTGACACTAGTGGGAAGGAGAGCAGTGCTCTGGCTGGGTGGGAGAGAAACGTCAGGGAACTTCTGCCCTTTGGGAACAAAAATGTAGGCTCCCAGTCCCATCCTGGGTTTGCCCTGCATGAAGACCCATGGTACGAGGGATATTTGCAGTGTTACTCGATGCATGGTTTTATCTGAGAGCCTGGGGTCACAATGGTAGATTTGCCTATCAGTCAGACTTAAATATATAGGGGATTAAGGCTTTGATTCAGGAAAACATTTCAACAAGTAGTCGTGTCTTTAGCAGAAAAACACTTCAAGGGCTACGCTGAATCTGTAATAAACCGTTTTCTTTGATACTGTAAAATCTCTGTCAAGAAAAGCAGATTTCTAAATGTCTTTAACTGCATTAGCTTATGCAGTTAGAACAAGGGAATAAGAAAAAATGCTATTAGAAGGGAAATTAAAAGTATATGGCACTTATCAGAAACATTTAAAATATATTTAAATATGGAAAGCTGTGTCATAATCCTTAATCAGTCACTACAAATCTGAAATTCCCATCAAATGCTGATGGATGTTTTGTTTTAGTGATGACTGCACAACTCTGCCCTCCTAATGGCATGGTCAGGTCTACAATCACAGAGCCTTTACTCTAGACACTTCTAACAAATAGCTTTACCAGAGGCTAGTTTTTTCCCTCTTCACTTTTTTCTTAAGCTTCTTCTGTAGTTTTGAAACTTTGAGTCTTCCTACTTTTATACTCAAATCTTATTAGACACAACTATATATAACTGAAGGATGAGCTAATCCTTTCTTTTGATAGAGGAAGGCATAAACCAAACCAACTGGCTGGTATGTAAAGCCAGAAAAAATAAAATATATGTCTTTGAGTATGATTATGCATTGGAACAGACTAACATGGGACACAGCAAATTCTCTTCTAGAAGTTTTTAAATCAAGACTAGATCCTTTTCTGAAAATAGGCTTTAACCAAGAAATGCATTATTGAAGGAAATTGGATGAAGTTTAGTTGCCTCTGTTATGGAGAGGGTCAGATAAGATGATACTAATGACCTTTTCCAGCTTTAGAATTGCCGAGTGCTTTACTGAATGAGCAAGACAGTGACTTTTAAGTACTTGATTATTTTAAAAGGAAACTCCCTTACATAATGTGGCACTGTATTTTCTCCTGCAGTACCTGATGAAATTGTTCCTTCCCAAAGATAAACAAGGCAGTATGTCAGTTTTCCACAGGCTCTTTAAAATGAGTAACGCACCACTCAAAGCGGTCTTTTTTCTGTTTATTTCTGGCACAAAAATGATGAGGACCTCTTAAGGTATTTCTAGAAAAATCACATTTTCGTAAAGTATGCATTATTTTCTGACAGCAGGATTTAAGGATAGATAGTAATTACTCTGTATGCATGTATGTCACTGACATTTTGAAAGTTTACCTGTTGCTATAGGAGAAGAGATAAGTAGCATAATATTAACCTCATATTTTAGTGAAGAAGGAAACATTTAAACGCTTATGGGGGATGGATGACACAGTCACAGATATAGCTGTAACAGAATTCAAAGGGTCATTCCATATTTCTAACTACACCTTTGAAGCAACCTGAGTAGGTAGTTAATATTAGGCCTGCTCTTTAGGGAGCGAGCAAACTTTGAGAGGTGTATTGAAGTGTTACGCCACTCAAAATGCAAAGTGCCTGGAGGGCCCTGATAGGTGCTCAAGTGGTTGGGGGATGAACATGCCAAATCTTCGCACTCCTCACCATTGGTGTCCCTGGGGCTATGCTCTGACCAGAATTATAAAAATACCTTCCCCTGCTGCACAGGGGCTTTGGCTACCTTTGACCAGTTCCCTGAATAACCTACAAAGTAGGAAGAGAAAAAGAGATGATACCATGTGGACCAGCTATTGCAGTGTTTAAATGTACCACAGGCTGTAACTGTGGCCTCCAGCCCTTCCCGTGAGCGCCCGCGACGTCTCCCTCCAGCCTGAGGTCCTCTCTGCAACTCCGCGTCCACGGTGCAGAAGGGACTGACTCCGGGCCCATGGTTCGAATGCTGTCTGTCAATCTGTTGCCAGGCACTTTATGCGCCAGCAATTAGATTAGTACCCCCCTAGCAGGAAATTTTTATTGTAGCACAACCCCTCATCAGAGTACTCAAGTTTATTAGACCAGGTAGTGTAAAGGGGGTGGAGGCATTTGCAAGGAGACTGGCTTGTCAAAAAGAGGGACAAGTCACTTACTGAAATAAAATTTCATTGTGCAAAGAAGTTGTAGGTCTGTTTGGATGTGACATGAGTTTAAAGATGGGAAATTCCCTAAGCTTTGCTTCTTAGACAAAGTGCCTTTGCAAGGTAACTCCTCTGGCAGCCTGGTCCTTAGCTGCTCCTGCAGACTCTCTGGCAAGTTTTCTGCTCTTGATGTATTAAAAAAGAAGCTTTATCATTAGTTTGGGTAATTTTTGTGCTTTGTTCTTCCAAGTCCTTCTTTTTGGCCACCCTTATTGCATTTTTACATTTAATCTGCCAGAGGATATGATCCTTTCTATTTATTCCCTTTGGACATGCCTTCAGCCTTTTTAATCTCTTTCTAATGCCTTTCCTTGCTCTGCTGCCTAACAAAGCTGGCTACCTTTTGCTGTTTCTTCAAGGCTTTCTGAAAAGGTGGTATGGTATATACACCTCCATCCGGCTTAGTAGGAACTTAATTAAGTAGGAACTTAATTCTCATAGCTGCCCTTTTTAATTCCTTTTAAAATGCTTCCTCATTTTTGTACAGTTCCCCTTTCCGAAGCTGAGCATATCTGTAATGGATATTTGGTCTCTCTATATATTGTGCACTGCTCAGGTCCAAGTCAAGGGCTGCATTTTCTCTTATGAGTTCCTCCATGAAATGGAAGTATCTAAAAATTTGGGCCCAGTATTACATCCCACTATGATTTTAGCCCAAGGTACACGGGGATAACTGAAGACTCTACCAAATTTCTAGCCTTTACAGCCTCTGTGATCTCCCTCAGTGTGGCAGAGCAGCGCAATCGCAGTGCTGGGGTGGCTGGCAGCACACCCTTGGGCCTGGGATTTCCTTCCACATCGGTGCTTTGCTTTTCGGCATGGTGGTTGGTTTGTTGGTGCGGTTTGAGCCAAGAAGCAAGGCTGCACTCTCAGCAGTCTGTGCCGCGTGTGTCAGCTGAGGGAATGGAGGCAAGCAACATGTTGTCATTGCTGACGAATGTGTGGCAACGTGCACATCTTCCAGGATCAGCACTCACGTGTGCTGAAACTCCAGCCTGCGCAATAAGCTCACACAGCAGAGCTTCCAGGGGAAAAAGAGAATTGGAGTGGTCCTCCTACATAAAATATGTTTTCTATATTACTTGTTAAAAAGCAGAACTCAGGTTAAAGACCACAGCTGAGACTTTTATTCTGATAAAGGGATCCAGCTAGCCTGCATTTAGTAAATGGTATTGAGCCAATGCCTCAGAAACTGTAGGCAAGATGACTAAGAAGTCTGTTTGTCCTGGTGCATGTGAGGTCACCGTTTGTGCACTGCAAACAAGGAAACCGGAGAGAAATAGGAGCTTGTCTTGCAATCGCACTGAAACATTTTGGACTGGAAAAGCTTCTTTGACGGGAAAAATGGGTTAGGTGGCTGATACTTTCCAGGAAATCAGGCACAAACCCTTCTTACAGGTACAACTGCAATTCAGATGGCAGCAGGAATAACACAGGTGTAGGAAGTCAGTTCAGCATGTTATCAGCCAGAGAAGGCAAAATGAAATAAATTACCTTTGTTGTATTTTTACAGTTTCCCTGAAGCATGGGAGCAGATTACGGAGTGATGGGAAGGGTGCATTTCCTATCAGAAAGAGTGACTGTGCATTTACCTGTATTACAAACATGTGGCCAACTAATGGCACACCTAAACCCACTTCTGTTTCTGCCTCCTTTACCTAATGATAGAAGGAAGTCTTAAGATGCAGTCTTACCTGCAGACCTTTATTAAGATAACAGAAAACTGTCAAATCTGATCTCAATCTTCTTCCTAAAATTTCAGATCCTGAAGGATCAAGATCAAAAGCCCAAACACAAGCTCTCAGGGTGCCCATCATGTGTGTGACAAGTTTGCCTGGAAATGTGCCAGGAGACCTGTATCAATCAAGTCTGCTCTGAGGCAGTGAAGGGACCTTGCCCAAAATTCCTGACTAATCCAGAAGTGCTTTTGTGTAGCGATGATTTTGGGTGTATTTGTATAAATGCAGGAAAGAAGTGAAGACCAGTGCAGTGTTAATATGGATAGGCTAGTTCTGAGGGCTGCTAGTCAGGTGGTAAAATGACACACAAAAATGTAAACTGAAAGTACAGCTACCACTCGCTTAAGTATCAGCAAAACTGTACCATTTACTAGTGTTTTCAAATCTGTGTGAGGGTACATCAGCATCAGTATCCTTACCTCGTCCCTATGGAGCTGCCACCGCTGGAGGAGCTGTCAGGTGCCCTCTCTGAAGGGGTGGATGCACAGGGATTCTTTTGCTCAGTAAATCTGAAATCTGAATCTCAATTTCACAGTTGCAAATACAATGAAAAACTATTCAAGTCAAGCTGAATATTTTCCTTGACTTCTAAGCATTCTTCAAAGCCTCATAAGTTTCTACATGAAACTAGGAAGGATCCCCTGTGGCACTGCTGTGATGTGAAGGATGTCCAGGGTTTCTTGTCTCCAACTTTGGATAAACAAATTTAGCAAAGAGTAAGTAAGTCAAAAGAGAAATAACCCAAACTGCAGCAAGCCAGCATTTGTTGTGGCAATATCTGGCTGAGGTAATTGCTGCTGTTTCACTGACTTATGAACTATCTTCTTCCTCACTTGAAGAAAGAAGCTATGTAGATGACAAGACCCAGGCAGCTTCAGCGTACAGTAACTGGCAAAGGGAGCACCCACAGCCATACAGAGTGCTTCCTTCTGGTGAGCACTCTCCCACAGTCCTACAAGACCATTTACCTTTCTGGTGACGTTCTCCTGAATTCAGTGGAGTCTTTCACTGGGCAGCAGTAAACATGCTTCTTGAATAGTAGCCATATTGTTAACTAATTCTCTCCAAGGCTGGAATATGCAGAGCACCAGCTGAACCAACATGGGAAGACTCACGGCATGGGGAGGGGTTGGGTGGAAATGATCAGTTTATGGATGCTTGTTCAGGAAATATCAATAACTCTTGTGACAGCTTGATACCGACTTTGAAAACAAAGAATGAAAATTAATTTATAACTGATAAGCAGAGAAAGCATTTAAAAACCTGGATGGGATTTTACCCGCATGACTGATCTTAGTCAAGGATTCCAAGAAGCAAAAGCACAAGGTCAAGTAGCGGCTTGACCCCACTTTATCTCCCCAACAGTGACAAATGGTGAGCTGGAAGGAAAATCACTTCAGACACGTGCATACTTTTCCACAGCTAATCTGAAATTTTACATTTAACTGGTTTTGGAGAATGTGGAATGAAGATGCTGTAGAGAATAATGTACGCTTCAATGACTTTCTCATAACACAGCAGTAACAAATAGGTAATAAAAGCGTCACAGACATTGACAAAATACAGACTATCCTGTTTCTTTGTTGTGTTTTTGTCCCTAAATATAACTCAGTATTGTGGCCATGATCTTTGCTTAATGGTGACCTTCAAGCTTAAAAACAAATTGGACTTGTTGCTATGTATACACACACACACACACACACATACACAAAGGTGCTGTTCCTTCTGACAGAGAAAACCTAGCAGAGGTAAAAATCCATTTTTCCCACAGGCTTTCTTGTTCAGAAATAGTAAGAATAAAATATCAAACATTTTGGCTTCACTGAGACATTTCTGGGAAGCATCAGAAATACCGTTTTCCTAGCTTCTCCCTGAAGGAGCTAGGGAATCACATCTTTAGCATAGACATCTTTACTCCCAAATGTTTCCGCAAGTATTTGCGTTCTGTTTGTTCTCAGTTATTGCTTTTTTTTTTTTTTTTCCGTGTAAACCATCGTATATAGCCTGAATTAAGCAGTCCTTTCTGTTCTCGTATTGCCTAGCTAGTTAACCTGTGGCAGAGACGGAATTATTAGAATTCAGGAATTTTAGGATCCTCAATATGCACCATCTCTTTCTGGTCCTTTCAATTATCTTTCCTGCCCCTTTCTTTTTTCCCTCCCAACCTCCTTCTCTGATATGCTTTAAACCATTTCAAGATACAAATCAATGAACAGAGTTATGGAGCAAAAAAAAGTCTGTAGTGCTTTGACTATAAAAAATACTAAAGAGGTTTTTATTTCAAAGGTTTGAAACATAACAAAAACTAAGGCAAAGAAAAAATGTTTTTAGGAGGGAAAAAACAATCAGAGTTTGTCAACAGGGTGGCTCTCCTTCCTCCCACAGGAAAAAAAAAAAAAAAAGCCTGCAATGACTTTTCCAAGATTTTTGGTTTTAATATGATTTTGTACCAGGAAAGAACTAGTATGATTAACCTCTAAAAAGGAAGATAAAAAGATTTAAGAAGCCTTTTCTTTGAGACAAATAGTGGTCATCAGTGTAGGTACATTATGAAAGGTCCTGGCAAGATGTGTGTAGGGAGGGTTGACAGTACTTTAGCCTCTGACTTCCTCGAGGCTGGGATTTAACCCTGGAGAAAAGGGACAAGATGTGAAAACCTTCTGTGTTGCACTGCAAGTGCTTCTCAGCTCTGATCTGGCACCTCTTCCTTTGGGCAGGATGAGTCAAAGGTTGGAGCCAGTTCTGGCAGTATTTATGGCAAAGATTTTGGGATCCTGATAGCATTCCCTAAAAGCAGATGATATTTTGAAGGGTGAAGCACTCTAAGCTGCACAAGTAAGCAAGTGAATAGATGACAGAAAAAAGGAGACTCCGTATAGGAGGCTCTGTAAGGACACTTTCCTCCTTTGGCAGAAATCAAGCCTGATGACAGCAGCATTTACAGATATTGCTCTGAGATGTCAGTAAAACCCCCCAGACAACTGCTTGGTGTCTCTGCTGGAACCTGGAGGTGACCTGTGGGCACAGCCTTTCTGTACTTTCTTTCCAGAAGGCTTAATTAACTCCAGCTGGATTTGTGGGAATCCTGAAGATTTTCTCCAGGGGAGCAACCTCTTGGAGCACAAAACCTCTTACAAACACCTGGAGTTTCTGACAGCTGTATCATTATCTCACCTTTTTTGTGAAGCCAGGAGTAAAAGAGAAAATTTTTGTGCTGTATGAGTTTCTTCCATACACCATGCTTTTAAGTCACTCTTACACTGAAAACTTCTGTTTCCTTTCTATGCTCTTATCCTGTACATTGCAGTTACTGGGGTTTACCTCTGGCTTCAACAAGTGCAGATATAGTTCTTATCTGAATGGCAAAGCACATTTATTTCTGTGAAGCAGCTTTCATACTGCTGCTTCTTCCCCCTGAACCCACAAATGACCGTACTGGTTTTCTTATGGCCCTGTGGAGGGATAGAGGCAGCATATTTCTTTTTGTCTGAGCCTTCATACTCAAAGTCATCACTTGGTTTGACTCTGCTCACAGTGGTGTTCAGCTTTTTATTCAGAGGTCTCTCAACTGTCACTTGCATTCAGAGACTCAAAATATTCTGAACAGCAAACACTGCAGAAGCAGGGAAAGAAAAGGAAATCTTAAAAAGATGGACAGTGAGAGATGGTATCTTGAAGTAAAACTTGCTAGGCTGAAGGCAGTAAGCTTAGTTTCAGGCATGGAGAACCATACCCTGCAGCCCAGCAGAAAACCCCATTTTTCTGTAAGGTGTCTGTTTTGTTCTTGCAGTTCGGCATATGATCCAGTGACACTAAGAGTGGATGTTTTCTATAACTGTTGTGCCTGCATTTTTTCATGGTGCCTAGTTTAGCTTTGAAAACATAACCACAAGTGCTACTACAGGCTTAAGAGTTTTATTGCTTGCAGGGTCAGCCAAATGGGAGTTTTCCATGTAAGGAAACCATCTCAAGATGTTGTCTTTCTCAACTCCAGTCTTCATCTGAGGCCTAGAGTTAAAGAGTTATTTGAAGTCCTACCACAAGCACATGCAAGTATGAGGCAGCATTATCTTCAAACAGCCCCTATCTTGATTATCAGCCAGATTTTCAGGCTGCTCCCTGGAGACACAGCAGGACTAACAGTAAGCAGTAGCTGTTACTTCATATCAGCTCTGCAGTATATTTCAGAAGGGATTGTAAGGCCATGGTACAGAAAGGTTCCTAAGTCAAGAGGAAGTTGTAAGTAAACATACAAAGACGCAGTCAGTCTGCTTTAAGTGCAAAGTTCACTGTAGGGGGCTTTAGGGTCTTCTCTGTATAGACACAACAGAGGTTCAACTTCAGATGAGTACTTGGGGAGGTTTCTAACAAGCTCTAAAGACCACGGATGAGTGGGACTATTGAGATACGACAATCTGATTTGACCATATTTCTAACTCTGATAAAACATTTTTTGTAAATACAAAACTTTGTGCACACTGAACTCCAGCGTAATTCTTCATTTTAGAACAATTTCCTGGACAATGCAATGTAGGTGGAACAAGAACTGATAAGAAACCTCAGAGTAAATACAAGATTGTACTCCTTTTCCCACCAAACCACATAATTTATATAACATCAGTTTTTAAAGGTTTGCTTCTGTGTGACAGCTTATTCTTCATACACAAAAATACTTCATGAGCAGCATTTTGGTTGGTTTTCCCACCCGATTCAAGCCACGAAGTGCTAGAAACCTTACAAGGCTGTTCTCTCAGAGCTCATTCCCACTCTGGAGCAGGCATGCAAATGTTTGTGTGATTCTGTAGAATGTATACTTTAGGGATCTGAGTTCCCTGACGGAGGAAGTGAGTGACTCGGTTTGAGTTCAGTAGCAGTTACTCATATCCTGTGAGGAGACAAGTGGGAAGGGGGGAAAAAAACACAAGAGGAGGAGGATCTAAGAAAAGAGATGGGGGGGCGGGAGATGAAATGACAATCAGTGGAGCCTCAGTGATACGTGGTCCTCACTTATTCTCTCTTTTGCTGGCACAACACAGAGGAATTTGTCATAATTGTGAGAACACAAGTGGTGGGACAGTAAGATGATCCCTGACCATTATAATTTCCTTGGGTATCTTTTCACATTTTATCTTTCAGTAGCACGTAGAATAATATGAAAATGTTGAATACAGCTTCAAGTTTGTGTTCATAGACAAATGTTATATGTAGGGGGTATGTATACATATTTATATGCACAGAGCTATAGGAGGGGATTTGAATTTTTAGGGATAAAGCTGAAAAACGTCCTTAGGAGTTAACTCATTACCTCATGCTTTACTTCAGGTTTCATCCCTGACTTACCTATTGCTTGATGGATCAAATCCCATAATAACTGTGTGTAATACTTTACAAGAAGAGCCTTTACTATGTGCAGAAATGTGTCACTCAGGAGTCTAAAGAGCACTTGACCACATACATTCGGGCTTGCCCATTCCAGATTCAGGTACCAAATGCTGGATTTTGGAAATGGCCAACAGCCTTAGGCCACTGGTGACAACACCATGGTGGACTCGATGATCCTAAAGGTCTTTTCCAACCTAAACGATCCTATGATATGATAAACGATCCTATGGCAGCTTCCTTTGGGGGGGCAGGAACCACCTATGTTTCTATAGTGCTCTTACTAAGGCGCTCTCTGCTCCTCCAGCAGAGGAGTTTCTCCAGCAGAGTGATTAAGGGGTTCAGTCAATGCCCAGGGAAAGCTGGGTGCATTAAAGGCAGGCTTGGATCCAGTCTCCCATGGTGTTTGGGGATGCTAGGGTCTGGCATTTTTGTTCAAGCTTGTGTCACTGCTAAGTGTTTTACTGCATAGCATGCATGGGCCAATAAAGTGAGCTGGCTACAACAGCTCCAGCTAACACTAGCATTCTCTAAAGAAGTCTATAGGTTGGATTCAATTGATTTAGTCCCTTGCTTGGATCATTAATTTCTCCAGTAAGTCCGGGGGCAGACAGGGAGCATGATGAGAAGGCTGATCCATTGCTTCCCATCAGAGGCAGTTCAGAACATGCATAACTTGGAACAAACGGTGTTTAACTAACACATCAGGTTGTGCCCATATGTAAGTGCTGAATCAGGGCCATAAAGAAGGCTAAGTCTAATGCACTGTACTTAAAATGCTTCCCGAAAGGTTTTGGAAACCTCCAACATCAACTGAGATTGTATTCTTAAGAAATGAGTTCAAAATAGGTCAAGGCAGGCTTATTTTTGTATCGTGAAAAAAGCCAGAGTTACTTTTTAAAGTTCAGCAAATCGCTTGCCTGCTATTTAAGACCAGCAATTCCACCTGGAAGATACTGTGCCTAAAATCACAGGGGGGACAGAGCTTCTCAATAATATTTTAAAGCAGTTTTAAATCACTGTCACCCCATAACCCACTGCGCACACAGCATCTATCCTGGCTGGGAGGGAACTACAAGCTTACAGAAACTTGGACATTCACAAGCAAATGTAAGTATTTATAAGGGAGGAAAAAAAAATGAGGAAGGATGTGGGGAGAGGGATGAAGATCAAAATTATTTTCTTACTCTTTTCTTTCTTTCTCCAAATCCCTTTGGCAAAGAATCCCTTTCCCCAAACCTTGACAATAGCCATGATAAAGCCTGTAGCCAACATGTTTCTGATCTCCTCTGGAAGCCCCTGATTACATGTTCTCTCTCCTCAGACAGCAGCTCAGTTTTTTTCTGCAGAAAGCACTGCTTACATAGCAGCATGAAGGGGTTTTGAGCAGCAGAGCCAGCTGTGAGGCTGATGGGTTTTGGGAGGACTGCTGTGCCAGGTCCTTGTGGCCAGAGAGCCTTTGAGGGAGCACAGGGAGGTGAGAGGGTGAGGGTACCACTGGAGATTGGCAGACACAGACAGCACCTGTCAGACACCTACAGGCTGGTAGAAATATATTGAAACCAGGCAAAAATGGGATGTAAAGAAATGCTTTGCAGAGTTGATGTAGGAAAGGCTGGGTTGAGGGGGAGCATTCATGGGTCTCTCTGCCAAGAGATGAAGGTGGTGAATCCAGTTGCCTTAGCTTAAACTCAAATTAAGTAGAAGGGATGATGGGTCAAAGAGACAAGATGCAGAAAGAGTAGGTTAACAAGCAGTTGTGTGATGTCTGCAGTATTTTATTATGTTTGTCATCTATCAGTGAGTTCCTCTTCTTCCTCTGTCTCCCATCTTCTGACATTCAGAATAATTTTGCTTTAATTACATACCGCAGCTTAGAATAATCATATTCTTTTTCAGAGTGGTTGGAAAGCATTTAGAAATATTTGAGTGTATTTCTCATGAGTCTGTAAATAGCCTTAACCCATCAGGGTATGGCCCCAGGAGGCGAAGGACAAGCACATAATTCACTGACCAGAAGTAGAGGGTACCAGATTCTCTTCCATATAGACACCCACCCTGGTTCTTAGGCAGCAAAAAATCAGCCTTAAGTGGAAAGAAGTTTTTAAAGGATGATATAGTGACCTTGAGACTCAATAACAATACATTGTGCACAATGTTCACCTTTTGTTTTCTATTAACTGTTCTTTGTTTATTTACTTTAATTAGCTACCAAATCTAGCTAGCTGTTTCTAGTGGCTTCCTAGTTAAAGTCTGTTACATGAGTATTTAGGTCAAGCCAGCCTACCCTTAAGAGAGACAAGAACTGTATCTATCTGAACGTCTGTGCCTGTGGAGTCAATCTGAGAACTCCCTGAAGTCTTTCAAATGTGATTATTCATCTCCTTGCTCAGCACCTGAAGCTATTTTTAACATTGATATGCCAAAGTAGGTATCTACAAGCTTATGTGATAAGTAAACAAAGCAGACTTGGGAATGACATAAGTCCGCAAAACCCCTGTCCCACTGCCTCTCCAAAAAGACACTAATGAAAATGTTGTGATTTCTGAGAAATGTCTGGTCAGCTTAACCATTAACACAAACTGAACTATTCAACCTTCTTAATAAAGGCAAACTTGTGGGCAGTTCTTGTGGGATGACATTTTCCTTGGGTGACATCATTCTACAATAATTTCTTGAAAATGCCATGATGAAACATGCAAGGAGACAAGTATTCTGGCCTTTCCAGACACCTGTGAGTCAGCCTAGACTGCTTTTTCTTCCTCCAAATAGAGACAGTTACAGAGCTAGTTTTCTGAAAGCTGTAGCAGTGACAGAGGCACTAATACAAAAAGTAATTAAAGCATGTTGTTGACATATTCTGGTTCTCTCAACCTTTCAGTTACCCAGGCTTTTTTTTTTTCCCCCAACCTATTCACATTTCGTAATGTTTATTTATTGTATACCTCAATCATTTGCAATATAAAGGCATGCAGGTTTTAAAAACCTGATTAAATTGTTTCACTGTTTTTGCAGTATTATTGTGCTGTCTGCGAGCTGGTGGCACCTCACTGACTGGGCAGGGATGGGGGAGAAAATCAGCATCAGACAGGAAACTCTTTAAAAATACAGGTTTCATACTTTAGTTTAAAGCCCAAAGCACACTGCAGCTTTGGTCACCCTTGTGCATCTGTTCCCAGTGGCAAAGGGACACACCTGCCCCATTAAACTCCCGTTGAATTACGGTAGGCCCTAGTCCTTCCCCGGTCCTTTTACCCTGTCACACTGCAGGGACAGCTGGCATGTGGTGGAGACTCATACCCTGTCTGCATCAGGGAACTCAACTGATTTGTCGCTTGATTGGCTTGCGCCATCCTTCAACGTGACATCTGCATTTGCTAACCTCCCCAGTAAAAAAGGCCAGTTTTGTCCAAAGCCAATGTCATTTCATCTGGTGGCCAGCACGAAATGAAGTTGTAACATGGTTCATTGGGTAGATCTACTTAAAGCCACCGTAATGAAGGACACAAGGGAAATCCCTTCCTACTGCTCCGAGGCAAAATGCTGGGTTTAAATGGACAAAGAATAACACCTGTCCCTCCAGATGGAGTATCGGTGCCAGAAGACTGCTTGCATTCTTCCTTCTTTGTGGATAACAAGAGCAGTTTGTTTTAAGACCTGTCTTTAGAGCAATTACTGAAAAAACTAAATCAACTTAAAAATTACCAAAAGAAGGCAATACAAAGTATACCTTTTTCATCAGGTAAACAGTATACATCTGTTAAATACAGTCAAACTAATCTCACCCCAAGATCTGTATAGGACCTGTGGTATTTATTCCATTGTTGCCTGCCCAGTTCCTTAATATTTAATTACATTTATTTTGACTTGCCAGGGAATCATGAGATCAAGTTGACAGGACAGTCCCTTGTATGAAAACCTTATTTCGGAGAAAAAGCAAGTGGAACTTTAGCAAAGCAAATAGCAGAGGTAGTCACAGCCATACTTGGCTATTTCACCTGAGTGACAGAAAATAATTCTCTGTCCCTCTATTCCAGTTCAGAATGAATGTGTCTCCTGTTGCAAGATGCTAAGCAGATATTTCACATGTTGGGACACACAATTCAACTAAATGGGTTATTCAAGAGTTTGATTATCAACAAGGGACTACTACATCCCCATTTTCTTGCTGCAATACTTATTTCCTGCCCTTTCCATCCCACACAGCAATCTTTTCCTTGTACATCCTAAGTCCCTAGCTAGCCCCAAAGTTTACTATGTATTATATTGATCCATTTTGGCTGAGAGGATTTGAGATTTGAACTTTGGCTACTTACCTTCCAGTACAGAGCCCTAACTTTAGGATTACAGACTGTTCTGGAGTGGTGAATCTCTGCATCCCCTTTCTTGATGGAACACTTTTACTCTGTGTATTCATTTGTGCAAGGACTGGAAGCTGTGTCTTTCCTCCTCCCCTTGGGTATGTTGACTCATACTAGAGTATGAGCCACATCTACGCATTCTCAATCTGCCTTTCTGGATTAATGAAAATTTGAGTGATTCCAGGCGAGATGAAACATCTTTGAGAGAAAAGCCTGGCATGTGACCTCAAGGATGTTTTACAGAGTGGTGCATAGGGTATCCCCTGAAAACCGTAGCAAAAGTGACCACAAACAGTTTAAACCCAGTCTCTACTATAGACTCTTTTACTTCAAAATGCTGTTCTTCTAGACTAGAAGACGGACCTGAAGATTTTGAAAGAAAGGAATCCAGCTTCTGGGGACAGCCCAGGGTGGTCACAACAAGGAAGGGTGCCTCCTCGCAACCAATTCTGACACATTTCTCTCCTCAGCATAGGTTTATGGAGGGTTAAAATACCAGAACAATGTATTTCTGGCAAGTGCAACAGCTGGCTCTATTGTGTCTGGTATAGGAGTTCCCGAGTACGTCAGGATTATGAATCATAAGTAAAAGAGAGAATTAAGAATTCTGCAGTGCAGTCCTGCACTCCCATTTTTGGGAAAGGACGTTCCCTTGACCTCAGTGGGGTATTGTAATACATCTCTGCGACAGACTGTTAACACCACAGAGGTCAGGTTTTGTGCGTAGGTTAGATCGGAAGTACCATAATAAGGACTAAACATAGGATGAAAATGAAAAGGGCTGCCAAGGTGAGCAAGACTAACTGCACACAACCACACGGTATTTAGTTCAGAAGCATCCAGTCACACAACCCCAAGCACTGAAACCACAGAACAGCATCTCACACCACAAGGCCACAGCACCAAAGACCAAGAGCCACAAAACTAGAGTACCACAGGAAGCAAGCACAGGTGATCAAGGGCACTGTTAAGGTACCCATTCCCTATAGTAGTAAGAACCTTGTTAGATTAAGTGCCTGGATAATCCTAAGAAATAATCCGGTTCCATGCCATAAAGAGGTAAGAAACAATTTTAACAATCCCTGTCACTAAGACTAGGGATGATGTCTTCCTGAACTTAAATTTCAGGATCAGTCTAACCCTGAACCTGTGGTTCAGACATACCAGTACAGCACCAGCGAGTTTTCAAAGCAAGCTGCAACATTCATGTACCCCACTCAGCTCTAGCTGTGTTCACAGTTGGGTTGAAAAAAACCATCACTTTTTGAAAAGCCATAAATCATAACACGACTTGGTCTGAAGACAGGTAAGTCTGAAAAACGTACAGTTAACTGCTGAAGTTCAGTTGCCACACCTCAGTGTCAGATGTTATCGACAGAAATGAACCACAAGTTCCCTTTACAAGGCAGACTACGACCTGTTTACACTTGAACTTAATTTGAGATGTTATTGCAGCTTTATTCTGGCAGCAATCAAGCATAAAGAGCTGTGCAGCGTATGAGCATAATCATTCTTACTGTGGTAAATACTATCACTTAATTACCCTAACTGATCAGATTCATTTCTGATACTGCTCCATAGGATTCTTCCTGATACAGTTTACCTGGAATAAATGTGGGGTTTTTTACATTTTAGACTATCAATTTACGGTTTACTCCAAAGCCCAAAGTCAGGACTTCAGATGAGGTCAATATCCACTGTTACACAACAGACAATTATATATGACAAATATTAAATAGATAACAATTAACATGGTTAAGGAATACTGGCATCTACAGATGCCTAGCAATTTTCTTAAATCATAAATACAAGCTCACGACACAACTTTTGTGAAAAGAAAATTGATCCCTTACTCCCCAGCTCCACCTAAGGTTAAAACACTGCCTTTTAGCATGCCTTACCACCTGAATTCCCTCTCCTGTTAGACAGGCTGGCAGGGATTAATTACTTTTAACTGGTCAATTACAGATCAGGTGGAAGGAACCACACAGCTGAATGTGGCTGTATACTCATTCACCTGCAGCTGCTGCAAAATACCTGGAGAGGAAGCAAGATAGCAAAACAAACACAATTGTTCTTGGCTGAGAAATAGTAATGCGACAAGCAGAATTACCCTTTGCATGCTTGAGCACACCAAAACAAGTCAGAGCTGCTAATTCTGCCTCCTTAGAGGATTTCACTCCCTCTAAGCACACCAGGGGCTGCCTCCACAGCTTGCTGGAGTCACACGAGGGACTCCCCTTGTCGTTGGTCAGCATCAGCCAGGGCAGGTCCCACTCTGCACTCCTTGTACGTCTGTCTGACACACTGAAAGTCTCAGGACTTTTGTAGCACCTAGGAACTTCAGCTCTCCCTCGCTAACAGTGACTACTAAAGCAGCACGGTTTGGGCTCTTGGATGCCTAAAGCAAGCTGGAACATAACACCCAGATCAACCATAGGCACCTTTTCATAGCTGGCTCCCACAGTACAAATTAAAACAGTGTAATTTTAACCAGTTGAATAATTTTACATTCAAACTCTGACTTTTGGGGAAGGAGGACCACATTGTGCATCCTTTAGGAATCCAATTTAGGTGTGACTCAGCTTCTACATTCATGAGGCTAAAGGCATGTCCACGCTGCAGCTCCAACCCTCACTGTGCTGCTGTAGGGAAAGCCACATAGCGGGAGTCCCATGACAGAGGAGGAAGTACCTCACCAGGAGGTCCCATGCTAGGTGGACATTATATACTCACTCACTGCCCTTGAAGTCATCTAAAATGTTTTTTCTTCTTCACTGCAGTGTTTCCCTTCCATCATTTTACACTGTGCCTCTTCCTTTGTAAATAACACAGTAAATGTACAGAGGGGCACATGCCCCGCTTTACAGTGCCTAGGACAGTTAGGATGCTTCCTTAGCTTTGCACACACATATGGTCCCACTGAAATAAAGGGTCTGCTTCGTGTCCATCAAATGCCATTTGACAACAGCTGGGCAATTCTGCTGGCTTTTTTACAGCAGAAGTTGGATAAATTATTGCACCCTCACTGCATCCCTGCACAAGAGAAAGCTTTCTGACAGCAGCTTACTGCAATTTTTAAAACACCACCAAGTGAAAACCTCCTTTGCTAAAGCTCCCCTTTCAGCCCCAGGTTCATTAAACACTCAGAGTGCTTACTGCCACATGCAGAGAGGTTTATCTAACCACAGAATCTGAAAACTGCCCAGTTTTCAAAACTAATACTTGCTTATGCTGAGTATTTCTTGACTTGAGCATTCAAAATAAAATGACAGGCCATTAACGGAACCCACCCTTTTCCTGATACCTCTGGAAAGGAAGCAGAGAAAAGGAACTGTATTTTTTTTTTCTTTCAGAAAGGTGCACTTCATTAGGTTGTGTACAGTTGTATCCTGACTGTCCTGACGTTTTTCTTTTAACATCCCTCTTCTTCAGCACTGAAATAAAATTTGCCTTCCCCTGTTTTTCCCAACTGAAGGCACCAAGCAAGCAGACTGTTACTTCTTCCTATTCACCATTCTGCAGACACCTGCGGAAGCCCTGCCTCCACAATCTTAGTAGGGTCTTGGTGCAAGAGCCCTCTTCTTTTGAGCTCTTAGCTTCAAAGGTGTTGTCCTTTTTAGGAATATGGCTTCTCTCCCCGGATCATGAGTTGGGAAAACAATTATGATTTTTCTCTAGCACTCGTGGAATGTCAATGTGTAGTCAATTACTTTCCCACACAGCCATAGAATGAAGTACATTGTTTTCTGAAAGAGAGCTTCTATTTCAATCTTCTCTTTTTAAGTGGGCAGGGTGGAGAAAGGATGTTTTGCAGCCAAATTGCACAGTCCCTACTCAGCTACAAATTTCCACTTCACAAAATGAATTCATTTAGACCTTCAGTGAAGTGTATAAAGCTAAAGAGACTAAGTCCCAGACCCTGGTAATATTTATAGTAAGTAAATACCAACTTAAAGTAGATCAGGGGAAGATCTGTTTGTACTGTTGTGCTATGCTACCTGAGTGCTACCTATAAACAGAAATTCAGAATAAACATGGTGACAGTCTGAACAGTTATAAAATAGATAGACCTTTTGTGCTTAGAGCAGGAGCTGAATGTGCTTGGCTACTTGGCTATGCTGGTTGAGTACAGCAGCAGCAAGAATATAAAATTCCTGGTCTGCTTTTTAGCTACCATGAACAAGCAAGATTTCCTACAAGGCTTTCCAAGAAACAAAAATAAACATAAAACCTGCACGTAAGTGTACACAAACAGCATGTAATAATTTTGAAGCTACACTCCTACAAAGCATGTTACACTAACTACATTAAAACAGATAAAAACTGCCAGAAGATCATTTCCACCACAGATGCTGCTCATTGCAAGCACGTAAAATATGAGTGGCTGATGTATTTGAAGCATGAAAAAAATACCTCATTTGCAAACTTTGTTTTCAGTGCCCTTTTTTGCTAGAACATAATCCTATGGGTTGGAGGTAAAAAGGTCCTGTCAGTCAATCAACAATTTGTTCTTAATAAAAGTCATTCAAACATTCTTCCACAGACTCGAAAGAAAGCTAGAATAAAACTTCTGCTCTAATCTCAGGTTTGGTGCCTGAAAATAGGGCTTTCATTATTTCTTATGTAAGACTACATAACAAGCTATATAAAACACAAATACAATTTCTTTCTTTAGCGGAGTCTGCCTTTGTCTAATAGTGAGTCAGCATCATCTGACAGATCAATTTTCTCTAAGTGTAGGATGTGGATTTTGCATATCACACTCTCCAAGGGCACCTGTTGGAAACTTGGGTCACTACAGAATGGAATTTCACACCACACATAAGGTCACCTCAATGACCAACCAGTGCAGAGACCTACATCACAAAATCTCATCAATAAGAATGAGGCTGATACCAGATATCTTAAGTTTTCTGTCCTCCAGATCTGCCTTTCTAGAAAGGGGACAACAACATTCCTTAATACTTTCTTGGTTCTTTCTGAAACTGTTAATGTGTCTAGTATCCACAGGATCATTCAGGTCAGAAGGGACCTCCAGAAGTGTCTAGTTCAACCTCCTGCTCAAAGGTGGGTCAGCTTTGTAGTCAGTTGAGGTTGCTCAGAGCTTTATCCAGCCAAGTCTTGAAAAACCTTCCAGGATTTCCAGCTTCTCTGAGGACCATGTTCTAAAACTTAATTGTCCTAATGTTGAAAAAGCTTTTCCTTGTGACCAGTCTGAACCTCTGTTGTTTCAATTTATGTCCACCATCCATCATTCTTCTGCCATGCACCACTGTGAAGAGCCCGGCCCCATCTTCTCTGTAACCTTCCCACAGGTATGGGCAGGCTGCTGTTAGGTGCCCCCAAAATCATCTCTTCTCCCAGCCTAGCTCCTTCAGCCTCTCCTCAAGAGGGAGATGCTCCAGCCCATGCCATTGTGGTGGCCTTCTGATGAACTTACAGTTTATCAACATCTTTCCAATGCTGGGGGCCCAAAACTGTACAGAGTGTTCCAGATGCAGTCTAACACATGCTGAGCAGAGGGAAGCAATCACCTTCCTCGATCTGCTGGCTGTGATCCCACTAATACAGCCCAGGATGCTGTTGGCCTTTTTTATTGCCAGGGCCAGCTGCTGGCTCACATTCAGCCTGCTGTCTGCCAAGACCCCTCGGTCCTTTGGAGCAGAGCTGCTCCCCAGCCAGGCAGTCTCTGGCCTGTAATGTTGCAAACTCCTCAAATCCCTTGATATCAATTCTGTGGGGATGGCCAGGACACCCTCCCAATGCCACACACAACAGAAGCTCCCAGATATCCAAAGATCATCTGCAACAGCAAGCCAGGATTAACTTCATAAAAGACAATAAGCTAAAATATTGTTAATGCACTTTTTCCAGTATCTTTAAAAACAAGTGTACAAATTCCTCCCTATTCTTGTATCTGAAAGTGAGAACAGCTGCTGTGACATGTTCCTTTCCTCTGAGCATGGTTGTTTATAGTAAAGAATACTAGGCTTTGATCAGCCACTTATATTTACTAAATTGATTCCAACATCTTTGCCAGTGGGCTATATGGATTCTCAGCATGAGATACTCCTGCTCATTTGAAGTGGTTGAGATTGTTTTTCAATGGAATTTTCCATTATGCTCTGTGCTATCTTTCTTCAAAGCACAGTTTGTTCACTGGGCAGTACTCCTTG
This sequence comes from Aquila chrysaetos chrysaetos, assembly GCF_900496995.4. NCBI lineage: Eukaryota > Metazoa > Chordata > Aves > Accipitriformes > Accipitridae > Aquila > Aquila chrysaetos. Next base: position 29,664,916 of record NC_044020.1, read on the forward strand.
TCCAGCATAATATGCAGAACCATTTTATATCTTGCTCAATACTTTTGTTTTCTTCCCATGATGCTTTACCTCCATTTATTCTCTTGTCTCAACCAAAGCTTCCTTTTACAGCTCTCTCGCATGTAACCTGATATGTTTGTTAGAAGCTGTTATGAATGGTTTTTTTCTCCCCCACCCTTCCTCTCTTCAGTATTAAAAGTTTGGAGGCAGTCAAGACTTCTCAAGGAAAATAAAATGCCTTTTTTGAAAGGCATTTGCCTCCCCTCCTCCTTTTTTTTTTTTATTTGTACTGGAAGTTGGGGTGCTGAATAGTACAGACACAGTAATCCTGCATGCCCTACAATTCTTGCACGAGTACCCCCCTAAGGAGATCACTACCATTACACGCTGCTTTTTAAACAGAGATGTTTAAACCCCAACAGCAGGGGCTGGACAAATCAGCACATCTATGATAAAGGGGAAAGGAATCCACATCTCCAAGCCCCAATCTAATGCTTTGTCCATTAGACAGCTGTAGCAAATTGGCATTTTTCCCCCTTCTTTGTCTCAGAGCCCAGCAAAAGATATACAACCTTACTGGCTGAGTTGCAGACTGTAAAAGAGCAGGTAAAGATTTACAACAGCTAGTCCAGCAACACAACATACAAGAACTAGGGAGGTCATGCATCTTACAGTACTACTTACTCACCAAAACATTACATTACATTATTTCTCAAGGCAAAAAAGAGCAATTTTGGCTCTCTTGCTTTGCTGTGTTACTTGTTTTTAACTGTATCACAAACTGCATCTCTGTTGCAATTGGCAATATTCACTAAACTAGACAAAGGTAAAGTACCTGAAAAACCAAACATGCTTAGTAGGGACCTTATACCTCTGGTTAAGGTTTACTTCTAAGTGTGATTAACTGTGTGATACCGATACACATTTTAACATAAAAGTGGGCTAGCATATTCAAATAAACAGCAACTAAAAGAAAAAGCTTCTACAGTTAGGCAGTACCAGGCTGCAGAAATACAGCCTTTTCCAAGTACAAAAAATAGAAAGATATGAAATTAAAAGAATTGTATTGTTACTGAAGACGTATACCATCTCCCACAGCAAAGAGTTTCCAAGTTAACAAGTTTGAGGCGATGCACATGTTAAGCTATACCAGGGAGTCTACTATGAAGATCTACCCCCTTCTTTTCCAGCAACATACAAATCTCAAATTAAGACACATCAATACAAAACAAACAAAGAAATCCACAAGCAAAGCCCAAACATTTCACTCTAAGTTTTCAAAGTCCACTAGTTTAAAAAGCAAACAAACAACAAAAAAATCTACCCCACCCCCCAACCAACTTGAGATGCACTGGATGCAGTTTTTCTAGAAAAAAACAAAACCGAAAACAGGCCCCATGACTTGACTTCAAATGAAAATCTGGCCCCTCAAGCCTCCCCAGGACATAGGCATATTTAGACAGCTTAGTAAATCACCACAGCCCAGTTATTCTTGATAAAGATCCCATTACAGAACTGGGACTGTGCTGTAGCGTGTTCACCTCCCCAACTGTTTTTCCTTCTGTAGAATCTGGATAGTACAAGAGCCTCACAATAGGAGATTAAATTTATGACTACAGATGTGCAAATTTGACAAAATAATATAAAATATTTAATTAAATACCAGTCTGATTAAATACTTCAGTTTTAGTATTTGTAACAGGTAGGAACAGCTTTGTATTTTTTAATCCTCAAAACAGGCTGTATACAAGATGTATCCTGTGCCACGTTATACTCTTCCTTTCACAGGTGCAGTCTAGTGTGTGGCTGCATCTAATTCCTTAAGAATCAGCATGCTAAAGACATATTTGAATTGCTCTTACCTGTCTATACGCAAGAGCAACATGTGTAACTTTCAAGTTAATAACAGTATATCCAATATAGAATCATAGAATCGTTTAGGTTGGAAAAGGCATTTAAGATCGAGTCCAACCATCAACCCAACACCACCATGCCCACCATATATAGAAGTAGGTAGTTTTGATCAGGAAATGAGCAGATGTTATGTGGCAATAAACAGCATCCTACAGTAATGCAAGGCTGCTAACTCAAAAAAACCCAGAAAATGACTAACAGGTCATCTCCAAGTTCATGCACTGAATCCTACATTATCTGGTGTTGTTTGTTTGTTCTCTTTTTTTCAAATATAGAGATGCTGGTATTTCTACAGTCCTAAGATGAGGAGCAAAAATTTATTCAGTGATTCAATGTGTGAAGATAAAAACAAACAAGTCTCTACAGCACATTGGGGACAACAGGCCTCTTGCTGCTTACGATCACAGCATTCATGGTGGCAGCCACCGCTTACAGTGAAAAGCAACATTATGTAATAAGTTACTTTCAGTTTCCTCATTGCTAATTTCTTCCCAGTCATCCAATGCTTCCTTATTACTGTCTGCTTTAGAGGCATTCATCAGTTGCCATGAGAATGCGGAATATTCAGCAGAAGCAGAGAAGTGGCATGAGCAAGTATGAGTAAGCTTGTCGGTGGCAGTAATGGAGTTGAAGACCCATTTGTGAATTACGAACAATAATAAATGCCGATATCAGATACCTGCAGATTTATTTTTTTTAAATGAGATGCCAATAACAAGAACACTTACTCTGCAAACATTAAGAGTTTACTTATCCCTTTACTTGCTCTGTAAAGGGTGGTAAACCAGCCAAGTAGTAACACAAATGTTTAATTACCATTTCTGTTAATTAAAACAGATGGCCATCACTGTATTCACATCACTGTCTAGCACTGTCTCCATGGAACTCCGGCAAATTCAAGTGTGTCTGTGTTTGAGCCTTACAAAAAATACAAGAAGAACATAAAAGTTTGAAATTAAGAGTGAGCAAATTACACAAATACTCTTAATATATTTTCCTTCTGAATTCCCTTTAGGGACTAAGGCCTGTGTTATGAAGATAACAAATCAGACTGAAATCAGACATATTTATGAACAGAAAAGAAAGCTCAGAAATTAGTATTTTAAGTCAAGGAAACATAACATCAGGACACATAATTCTAGAACACAACCACCTATTCTACAGTAGAAGCGTTTGTCGCACAAAACCTGTAGTTTGAGCTTTGATAAAAAGACGTTGTTACTGACAATCGGAGCACACAAGAGTCCCATAAGAGCCAGGCTGGGTGTCAAGAGCTCCCTGTGGGAACTGAGCTGTCTTTCCAACACGACTTGCCACCACTGGGTTTCGCAGGGGCACGCTGCCGCCTGGTGCTATGAGTCCGGAAGGAGCTGGCTATGCGTACCGCTCCTCGTCTTCAGCTGCGACTGGGCGATATCTGCCAGGGCACTCTGTATCTTTTCCAGCAGCATATCCCCACGATAAACTACCTCTTCCAGACGGGCAGCTGCTTCATGATTTTCTTCTTCTAATCGATACAGACTAGCAGCCTTTAAAATAAAAGGGAGAAAAGTACAGATCTTCAAATATAATACAAAATTTACTTTGCTACTAAAGGATGCCAATGGAACAGTTAGCGTTCCCTAGAAAAGAGAAAGATTCTCTCTTTAGCCTCTGAATTACACACTAGCAACTTCAAAGCAACTCGTTATAGGTTGCAGCCTAAAACAGTGCATATCCCCATGGAGTAAACACAACTGCCCCCCCAAATAGAGATGTTAGCTTCTTTCATATTACAACTCTTGGCTCAGTACAGCTTTTCTTAATGAGAAGTGAGTATTTATCCCCCTCCCCACTCCTTTACTGAAAGGTACTCAGCAAGATGTAAGCATAACTTATTTAAACCTTTCCGTTAAATAGCATATTTCAGATTAAACTGTATTATTTAACCTTTTTTTCTTCAGTATTGTTTCAGAACCAACCTGCTTCTCAGTTAGACAAAATTTAGTGAAACAAAACATTTTAACGTCAAAATATTTTAATATTTTAAAATATTTACCAAATTTAAAACTACTAAAACTAGTTCTAACTGGATAACAGAAAAGACAAAATAGTTTCAAACTGATATTTTTTTAAAGCAGTTATACAGGTCCTTAAGAAGTCACGCTTATACTAACTGGCAAATTCTATCCACATATTCACTTTCTGTTCTGCAACACTGATGTCTTTAGTGAAGGTCAATATATGCATTAAGGACTTGATAGTTCTTGGACGAAGGGTCAGAGAAGGAAGATGGCAAAAGGTAAAAGTTTGAAATTTAAAATCCAGCTCAATTACTTCAGTCTCAGTTGATAAATAGTTGACTGCAGTTAAGTCATAGATTTGAGTAGAATACGTACTGCCAACTTCACCACAAAGGAACTCAAAAGGGACGGGTAAATTGCGTTAGGCATTAGTGTAGAACAGCCCCTTTTAAGACAAGCCTCAGATTTGAAACATATACCAAGACAACCTTAATTAAAAAAAAAATAAAAATCAGCCTAAGTATATCTCTATTAGCCAAGTATCTATCCATCACTTCTCAACATAACCTCTACTGCATATTTCAATGTTTGAAGCACCTTCAAAACAGTTTTTTTTAAAGAATGGCAGAGTATTTATCTTTAATACTGCATCAATTAAACAACAGAAAATAAAAATCAAAACTAGACTCAGTAAGCTAACTTACCTCAAAACCACACCAAACAAAAAAGACCAGAAATTCTTGTGAAACGAGATTCTGCCTTAACAGAGCAAGAAACTGTTCCGAGTATCACTTCTAAGGAAAGCATGCCCCTACTGGCTAACCAACTCCTCTTTCCGGAGCACCCTACTTTCCCTGCATCAGACCCTGCTCAATCATGGAAGAAGCCTGTAATTTGTCTGCAGCAGGAAAGCTGTCTTCAGCTATTAAATACACAGTTACATGAAATTATGCTGGTGTTAATGGGCCCAATTAGTATGTTCAGCAATTACTGTGAATAGCAATGTTTCCAAATTTAACCTCCTCTGTTTAAAACCAAACGTGATGTCACTGTCAAGTCATTTGTATTGACCCAGCAGGCACCTCTAATAGTAGTCTTTTGTAAAATGCCTTTGAATAGTTACAGATTATCAACCCAGGTGTAAAACCTTCAGGTGATCTTAAAGCAGTTCCAGGGTTCTCAAAGAAACAGCACTCTTTGGATCCTTGTTGCATTCTAAAAAGAAAACACTTGATGTAAATCTAGCAGTTAAGAGTCAAAACAACAACAAAAAATGCTGCTGTTCAATAGGCAAGATCTGTAGAAATAACAGCAAAAAAACCCCAACCCAACCCCCAACACAGTGGCATTCTTTGAATCATGGGTCCAAGGCATTTTTTGGAAGTGAGAAACAGCCAAGTATTGTGAGAGAACTCACAAGCTGTTCACAGCAGTTCAGCTCCTGTGAGGCAGGGAATGGAGGCTGTGATACTGGCTGCACCTGCTAATAGCTGCCTGGCCAGTAGCTGCTTTCCATTCCCAAGCTCCTCCTAGAGTAACTCTGGTCTAAAGAGCAAAGGAGCAAGAAACAGAAGCACCAAGTTTGGCTGGCCCAAAGAAGGACACGCTGTTACTGAAAAGTGAAAGAACTGTTTTATGACAGAGCTGGAGAACTTAAAGGATACCCTGCAAACCCTGTAACAACCAGAAACACTGTGGAAGAACACAAGGCTTCAATAAAGTGTTGGCCCTGCAGCTACAAAATGAAATGTGCTCCTAATGATTGAGAGAACATGAAAGATTATCCAAGGAGAATAAAAACAACACTCCCCCAGCCCCAGCACATCAGTACCGTTGCATCTGTTGTATTAATATTTGAACAGCTGGGGAAAAAAAAGGGGTAGCAGTTTCCAGGATTGAGTTGTTATGATAAAAGCACTTTTTTTTAAAAACATTCTAACAGAAAACTAAATTTAAAATATTCTCACTGTGTATAATCTTATTTAGAACTAGATGCAAGTTCAGTTTTCCACTAAGCCCATAAAGTACTCACAAGCTACCCTCATGAAAAATTCAGGCTTATATTAAAATCATTTTTCAAGACCACCTAGTGAGTAAAAAATGCATTTTAAAAAAGGAAGAAGCTTGCCTTCAGTTATGTTTCGATATTTTAATTAAGAACACTCTTACCTGCAAAGCTGCTGTCGATTCTTCACTAGGCAGGGAATCTATTAGAACATCAATATCTTTTGCAGTTCGTGCAATCAATGCTGCGAACAGTTGGGCATACTCTTTAAAAAAGAAAAGCCAGCCTACTCAGTACATTATTAGAAATAAGTACAATTCTGTAAACACAGCATAGAAAATCCTACAGACTTGAAGTCTGCAGGTGTTAAAAATTCTCCTGCGTGAAGAAAACAACAGTATCATAACTGATGGGAACTCAACCATGTTAGATGAAGGTAGTTTGATTCCAATCCTAGATTAAACAAGGTAACTGGTTATACAAAGGGCTGGGCTTTGTACAAATGAGAAAATAGCTAGAACTCCATCACAGTTAGACAATTAAGAAATCACTAATACCAGTATTAAGTGTCCTAGTCACTACATTAAGTATTGAGAAGTAGCTAGAAACTCATTTAACTTTTCAATCCTTGCCTCGAAATCTGCCACTAGACAAAAAAGAACACTAGAAACGACATAAAAATAGTGATTCAAATAGATGGATTATTTAAATCATGTTAAGCAACAGATCATTAGTGAAAGAATTTTAGCTTTTTTTAATTTAAAAAAAAAAAAAAGAATTCCTATTCAGCCACAGAAAAAGTTAAATTGCCCCTGAGAAATAGAAAAGGATTGGAAGGTTATAACAGACCTTAATTTAGCTGCTGTATCATTGAAAGAACTTTTAGTAAGAGGCACCATAAGCCAAAACCAAAACCTTTCCATATGGAATTGCATCCATTCAATCTGAATTAAGTTCATTACTATCACTAAAATATTGTAACAGCCTATTTCAATTTATAATTTAAGATCTTATGCATTTGTTTATATTGCTTGGTTCATGATGATTTGCGGATGCAGGAGAGAAAATACTTTCTAATGCCAAAAATCTATAGAAGAGATTGACATTATCAAAAGTACACTTGACTTTAACTTAAAAAAAAACACCCCACCAAACAAAACCAATATATCCATTTAAAGCTTATTTGGGGTCACCACAGAGTTTACCTGTAAAGAGTTTTAAGGCCTTCTTATTAAGACTTTAAAGACACATAATTGGTAGTTTTGTTTTCCCTCATCAGCATTGCTAATGTGGCTATATGGTTTTACTGAAGTCACTATATTCAGAATTTTAGGAAAAAACAAATCAAAAGAGAAGTCACTCACGACCTACCATTTTAGGACCTTAACAAAGCCTCTAGGATCCTGGTACCACACTGATGCCGGCACCTGGGACAGCAGCAATTAAGATGAGGAAGGAAACAAGCCTTTCAGCTGGCTCTTCCAACTAATTCCAGTATCAGAATGCAAACCACCACAGACCAATAAAGAACTAATATTCAACTGTCCTAGAAAGTGCATCACTGTGCTCCAAACCAGTCTCCCCTGATATCCTAATAGACAAACCTAATCTGATACAAGATACATATAAAATTTTCTCAGGGGGGGTGGGGTGAGAAAAGAACTAAAAAATTCAGGATTAGAATAACATGGTTATTTAAATACTAACCTGAAGTACTCAAATCACAGAGAACTTTTAGTTCACTTGCCAATTTCAGTGTCTTAGATCAGTTTCTCTTCTCAAAAAAACGCCAACCAAACCCCCCAAAACAAAGCAGCCAACAACAAAACCACAAATGCCAACAGGGAGATTCAACATGATGTTATTCCTTGATTAATTACATAAGCAGATGATACACAGAGAAACGCAAATAATTAAAAAGTTTATGACATGGAGAATTTTAAACTCATAAAACTAACACTAATTCTTTCTAAAAAGACTTCTTGGAAGTAATGGACAACTCATTAACAACCTCTTGCACCAGTCCTATTAAAACGCTTTGTATCTGTAGAGCTACCGTCTCTGTGCAAAGCAAACAGCACAAGAAATATATCACAATGCTTACTTAACACTTAAAATTACTCTTCCGCTATCACAATCTCATGCAGCAAGTGCAGCTGGCATCAATTTATGACCTAACTTCAGTCACTCCAGCAGTTACTGGTGAAATTGTTTGCTGAACTCTGTGAAATAGAGTACAGATTTTGTATTACAGAGCGTACAATACCAGAACACGCCGACATTTTGTTAGGAGACGCAGAAAGACTGACTTGCCTTCTGTCGGGTTAGCAGGCTGATCTTTGTTTATTGCTGTCTGAATGTTGCTGAAAGAGGCTGGGGGGCCACACTGCTGCAATACTCCGATAGCGTTACAGAATTGGTCTGCGAGCTGCAACCGGCAAAGAGATCATTACTGTATTTTGCTGCTACAGCCATTTCGATTTTACTTTGCATCCCAGCGGGCCCCACGCAGCAGCCCACCCGGCGCTGGGTGGGCGCACACCCCCGTAGCGATACCCCCCTCCCCGGGGGCTGCCAGCCCTCGGGGCTGCGACCAGGAGACGGCGGGGAGAGGGGTCGCACCCCCTCGCTCAGGCAACGGCCGACGACGGCCGGGCCCGGGCGCGGCGGCAGAGGCCGCGGGGGCAGGAGGGGCCGTGGCCCAGCACCAGCCTCGCCTCCCCGCCGGCAAGAAGAACGACGGGCGTCAGGGGAGAAAAGAGGGCAGCGCCCGCCTCACCGAGTTCACCGCGTCCTGCAGCTGCGTTAGCCGATCCGCCATGGCGCCGGCGCCGCCGCCCGAGCGCGCAGCACCCAGCGCGGCCAATAGGGCGCCTGGGCGTTGGGTGGGCGGAGGAGGGACGGGGCGGGGCGCAGGGCTCCTTCCGGTGGGCCGGGACGGGCCTGGCGCGGCCCCTGCAGGCCAGGAGGAGGCCCGGTGCCACCTCGGGTCTGTCGGTGGGGCGGCGGGCAGCGGCGGCGGGCAGCCCCGCGCCGTTGCAGAGCCACAGGAAGCCACTCGCTGACACTGTTTGCTTTCTCGCCTGCCGTCGAGAACCTAATTCCCGTGTTACCCTAATTCCTGCGTGACCGGCGGTAGAAGGCCGGCGTGCCACGGAGGGCACAGCTGTTGCCCTACGACAGTCGCTCTGCCGCCGGCTCCACTCCACGCTCCGCTCCTGCCCTGAGCAGAGCCGGCATCATGTCTAGCGGATGGGGAGCGGTGAAGGGCCAGGAGCGTAGTGTCCTCCACGATCCGGCCTAGAGCCAGCAAGAGCTCTCTGTGCCCCTGGGCTGGAGAACAAATACCGATTTGTGCCCATCAGTAGGTGTCCGGTGTCTAGCTGACGGTCATTCAGCACTTAAACCCCTTCTTTCTTACCTCTGAAAGCTGGGTACGATGTCAGCCTTCCCCCAGCCAGGGACCTCCCCCGATCACTGGGGGGTTTCACAGCTGGCAGGCGGCCTTGGGAGGGCCAGGCTGAGCATTAGGAAACACCAGCAGCACCAGGCAGGTGGGACAGGACACCCAGGGAGGCTGTGCGCTCGCTGCCCTCGCGGGTCTTCAGGTGAAGCAAGGCAAAACTGTGGCTGACCTGCTCTAGCGACGGCCATAGTCCGGGTTTGAGGGCCAGCTGGGCTGGAGACCTCCAGGAGTTTATTCTGGCTAACTTGTCAGTGACACTGTGGGTGCAGCCACCCAGCAGCAACGCATGTCCCACTAGACTTTTGTCACCTACAGCTCCCCTCTTTGCCATGGAACAAACTAATCCGACAAAGGTGTTTTCCAAATGGCATGGCCGGGGTTAGGATTTTGTTGGCCCGTGCATGTAAACTGGGATGAGGGGTTCCTTCGTGCTCCTCTGTTAAAAAGCCAAGTCACAAACTACTGCGCTGTAGACCAAAACCTACCGCGTGTTTTTAAGGGGTTTACAACTTTTATGGAAGTCAACAGGTTCTTTCTTGGATTTCCACGAGCGGGATGGATGCTGGACTGAGCCTGGAATAAGTGAGGCTCGTGGCACAAGACAAGCCTCTCGCAGGCGCTGTTTGGTTATGGCTGAAAGCCACAGGTGAGCAGTTTGAATGCTGAGCTGTGAATGAAGAGTGACTGAGGTCTCACTCAGAGAGGTCAACTACGACAGTGGCAAACACTAAACTTAACAGACTTTTAATATCTCATGGATTTTGACTTACAGGAACTTCGCTGAGCAGAACAGAAATAACCTCAGCAAACTAGATAACCTGACTGAGAAAGGCTGCCTTCCTATGCACAGTAGGCAAAGAGAAGAAAGTACACCCATTTATCTGAAATATCTATAAATACGGACCAGCACTCATCTCCGTGCTCTTCTTACACCAGACTGACAGCTTCCTTTTGCAATTTAACTGGAAACCAGATCAAAGCAAGCTGGGGAAAAAGTAAATGCAATAGGGGTGATCCTACAAGGCTTTTTAGAGCCTAGGTTACGACGTGAATTCATAAACGAGGCCCAAATAACAAATCGAAAACACACACCCCAAAAAAGAGACTTTTGATTTGCTTTCTGTTTTCTCCCGTCACGCACCCATGAATCACCTTTGCAGCCAGAGGCGCCTCAAACACGCACCAGCAAGCCTCTGAGGCCGAGCAGCCTTTCTTACCGCTGTTTATAAGGTGAAAACAAATGGCAGCCGCCTTAAAAACTAAAAAACAAACCAAAGCAAACAAAAAATAATAATAAAAAAAACCCCAACCCTCCCCACCTCGACCCGGAGACCTTCCCAAGCCTCTCACCCGCCCCAGTAACTGCCACACGGCCGGCAGAGGCGGCTTTGGGAGGATAAAAGCTGCTGGGGGCGGCGGTTGGAGCCGTTACCTCAGGCTGCTCGCGCAGGTGGGTGAGGGGTGGCGGGAGCGGCCTCGGGCCGGCCGGGCGGGTCCTGTGAGGCGGCGCAGCGCCCGCGCGCCGCCTCACAGGACCCGCCCGGCCCAAGCTCCTCCTAACCGCCCTAGTCCGCTCTCAGCTTCATCTCCCCCTTCCCTCCGCAGCGCCATGCGGCTCTTTCCCTGCGCCGTGGTGCTCTTGGTGCTCCTGGGGGTCCTGCGCCATGGCGGTGCCTCAGGTGAGTGCGGCGCGGGGAGGTGGTGGCGGCAGGGGAGGTGGAGGTGGTGGTGGTGGGGTGTGTGTGGTCACGACACGGGACTGTGGGCCGTGGCCGCCATTAGGCAGCCGGAGGGCTGGTGGAACCCGGCTTCTAGCGGGGAGAGGGTGTTTTTGGCCGGGTCGATGTCTAGCAGGATGGAGGGGAGGGGGCTTGTTGTGAGGAGAGGCCTGTAGGACCCTTTTTGGGGGGTGTCCCTGGCGGTGGGGAGACCTGCTGCTGTCTCAGGGGTCGTGCAAGAGTGAAGATCAAACCGAAGATGCAGCTGTCTGTGGAGCTGGAGAAGAGTTATATATTCGTGGTTATCTTAATCTTTGATAGGGGCAGGGAGAACCCATTCCCCCCCTTTTTTTTCCTTTTTATTTTACAGCTTAATTGCTATGAACGCCATCATTTTACGTGGATATGCTGGACTAATTTTTACCATGCCGTTGCAGGGATACAGTGCAGGCTGATGAGTCTGGTGTAGCGTTGTGCTCCTTCTAAGGAAACAAGGTGGCATTTACTATCTATGAGTTTATATGAGAAAAGGAACAAGGTTAATAGCGGGATTTTTTTTTTTTTTTGACCACATACAGGTGGTTTTGTGTTCCCAGCACCCTGCGAATTGTGTGTTGAAAACCACTGTCCCTATAAAATTGAGGAAATGAGCGAAACCCCCTAGAACTAGGAGCTTGGTTCTTAAAATTACTTGTTGGCCATGCTGATGTAATCTGACTTTATTTGGCATGGTTGGGTTTTTTCTGTAATTCCCCTGTGTTCCTGCATGTGACTAAAATAGGAGTGTAGGTAAGTGTACTATAATGAGTATAGCTTGTGAAGATTTAAGAGCTGCTTACTTTTTTCTGGTTAAACTCTTATCTGTTCAAATAAAGGAAAAAATAATCAGTTTCCTTTCAGAGATAAGCAAGCACTGCCTTATGTTAGGGCTGATCTAAGCCTCCTCTTAGTTTTTCTTTATTTTTAACCTTGCCTCTAATGAAGCTTAATTGTCCAAAAGAAATCTATTCTTGGGATACTTGGCAAGGCTGCAGGACAGAGTTTGGAATCAGTCTCAAGTGTGGAAGACTTCTCCTTCCAGCTTCCCCTCCCCATGTCTCGTGCCCAAGATCTTAGTGGAGAGCCAGGTGTTCTGTGCTTCTTGCAGGCCCTAGAAACTTAGGCTTGCACCTGATGGTGGCAAGCAGGTCTGAGAATGAGGGCTCAGTGTTCTTAGATCTTAATATTTATATTAAAAGATGCTGACAAGCAGTTTGTCTCCCAGACTTGATTGAAAATGGATCATGTGCTGAGTCATTTTTTTTACAGTATGTAAAAAGGCAGAATGAATATGGGACTAAGCTAACTACTTTGCCTTGAAGGAGCCTGTTGCTGTATTTCCTTGCAGAATTGAGAGTGGAGGGGGCAAGTGTTTTCCTCACGAAAAGCTAGTAAGCTGTGTAAATTGTGTACTAATGTCTAGCTGATCATTAGGCCCTTTAAACAAGGACACTTGCTTAATGGTCCACTTATTTGAAATTGTCTTGTAGTTATTCAGTCTTAGACACCCAGGTTTGTAGGAATGAGCTCTGCTATCTCCTAATAGAAGATCCTGCTTCATTTTAAAAGTGCAGATAAGTAAAATCTGTGCACGATGGCCTATGTTACCTTTCTGGGGTTCTGACAGGCTGCAGCTCTTCAGACTTAAGTATTTGTGCAGAAATGTTTTATGTATCATGTTTGTCACCTTCCAGGGAGCCCCACCTTCATGAAGTAGGAGTGCAACTGGCCTTGTTTGCTACATCCAAACCAGGTTATTTAGTGTTGGAAAAACTAAAGTGAATTTATAGTAATCAGGATTGAGCAGTGCACTTTTCATAAATGGAGCTTATCTGGATGAACTTGGTTTGTGCTAGCTGTTTAGTCTATGCAGAGACAACACTTTAAGTTAACACAAAGCTATTCAGCTGTCTGAATGTATTGGACAGCTGGTCACTTGCATCTTGAAGCATTATTGCCCAGGTGTGTAAGTGACAACTTAATCAACAGTGCTAGCAATGCAACAGAGCCCAGGTCTTGCGTGTTCTGGCTGATAATAAAAGTGGATTAGTAAAACTGTAAGCAGGTGAGATGGGTACTTCTTCCCTCACTTTTCAAACTGTAGAAGACCTCACTCATTACCTTTAACTTGGTGAACAGAATAGTCTTCTGGGATGGGAGTGGTGCAGCTGGTGTCAAGCCACATTCTGTGGCACTGTCTGCTTTAAGCATCAAACTGTACTCTAAGCATGAGTCTCAGTACACATGCAATTAAAGTTTAGAAGCTTTCATAAATGTTCTTGCTTCTTTTGGAGGTGGGGTGGGTGGTGTCTGTATTTGGGGTTTTACTAGTGTGGGAAGACAGAGACCTTGTAGCAGGACTCTGCTATGCATCCATGTATGCATGGCCTTACAAGTCTGATATGACTGCTGGCTTTATTCTCTTAAGTAACTGTATACTCATGTTTTCCCTACTCAAACTAGTTTTCAGTCTGAGCTTGCATTTCATCTCCATTAAACATCTTCATGTGACTACTTGTTGACTTACTCGCTACACTGGAAGGTGGTTCTTACCTCTTAAAGCTTACATAAGGTTATTCTGCATATCCACTGTACTTTGGTTGGCACACTAGAAATGCATTTTCTCTGACTGTAGAGAACCTCTTTGTCTGAGGCAAGCATAATGTTTGAGCATGGCTCTGTAGGTAAAGACTGTTCCTGTAGGGGCAGCAATGGCATCTCTTCAGTTGTGTTTCATAATGGAAATTGGAATGCTAGGTGTCATCAAGAACCTCGTATGGTTAACCGTTTGTTGGTGATGAGGAATGACACTTGACTATTTGAGCCAGAAATGTGGTTTACTTTAAGCATCAAATGGTTCAAGCTCCCCGTTGCTTGTTGGGGAAACTGCATGTCTCAGGGAAGGGATAATAAATGCTGAGCCTCTGTAGAGTTGATTACCTAGTTGCTTAGAGTTAGGAATAAGGTCTTTTGATCTTGGAAGCACTCTGAGAGGTTCAATTCCTTTGCTAACTTAACTGGGTTTGCCTTTCGTGTGGGAGAAAAGATACAATGTGGAGTGACAGAATAGACTGTTGTCTGCCTCTGTTCATTAGTTCTTTTATATGCTGGACTATCTGTGCTCCTGTTCTAGTATTGGTACTAGTATACCAAGTAATACACACTCAATACTCCATCTTTGCTCTGCTCTTGCTCAGTTTCAGCAATGCTGACTTCCTTTAAGTATGTTTTCAGTTGATAATCTCTGTAATAGTGAGGGTTCCTCTGATGTATCTAACCCAAAACTACTCTGACATGTAGTGACCATCATACTTCTCCCTACAAGGCAAGGAAGAGGGGATAGCATGGCATCTTACAGGGTGTTTCCAGACCTTCACTATTTGGAGCAAGTGAAGCAATAAAAAAAAGCGGGGATGCCTGGATTTTATTCCTGGCTCTGTTGCTGAATTGCTGGGTCAACTACCTCACTTCTGTGGTGCTGTTATCTTTCCTGCATGTGCTGCCGAACCTGCAGTCCTGTTTGGTGTGCTACCTTCAGTGAGATCAAGCTTGTCCAAAGAAGAAGATTGCATGCTGTGGCCAATACTACGTGTTCATGGAGGTTGCGGTATCTGTGTTTCAAAGCATCTTTGACAACACTGAACTCTGTATGGCTCGGGTAGTCTGATGCCTGTCTGAGAACTTGCGATAGCCATAGGCCTGATGAATTGTGAGTTGGTTAATTTGCCTTGCTCTCCATGCTCCCCTTCTGCCTTGGAGCACCACCAGTGACTTGTTCAAATGTCAGAAAAAGAGAAGGCTGGAAAGGTGCTGAAGTCTGTGGCCATGTAGCTATTGCTCTTCCAGCAAACTTCTTAGAAGGGTCTGCTGCTCTGCAGTGCTTGTGAACTCTCCTTTTACTCATCTTTCAAGCCTGGCTAGAAGTGTGATTCAAGGAGCCTGTGAATAACAAGCTGAAAAATACTTGTCTGATGGATGTAGCCATTCTTGTTCTTCAGCCTCAATCTACACTCTTCTGTCCAGATTTTGGTTTAAAATGTATGTCACATGCACTGTTTTAGGAGCAGTTATGCAAACAGTAAAGCAATGTAGAACACCATGCCTTAATTTATCACACTAATTAAACTTGAGAGAGTGCCTCTGACATTTAGAGTCTCATGATCATGTTGAAGTAGTGGCTGCATGTCTTGCTGATGAATCTGTTCTTGTTTATGCAGAGGCCTCTGGGTATGAGTACAGAGGGAAGGTGAGAAACAAGGCAGAGCAATGCAGTTCCCCCCACTTGATGTAGAGTATAGAGAGGATGTAAATGGCTTCAGTATTTTCCTTCAAAGAACATCTAAGTGTGAACCTCTTGCAGTTCAGGAAACTGTGCTGAAGTTCTTAAAAATCAAAGAAAAATCTTTGTCCTGCATTCTAAGCTTTCACTCCAAATTTCTGAGTGCATAGATATATAGTCTGTGCTTTTTGAATGCTTTTCTTTAGCATTCATATTGCTAGTTGCATTTCTGGTAGAACTTAAGAGCTAAGGAGGAAAAGAGGTCTTGTGAAGGGGAGGATATCTGAATGCTGCTCAAGGGACTCTATCAGAAACTGAAGAATACACAAAGCTTTTTTTGTAGCTTTAATTTTACGTTAATTACTGTTTGAAAACTTGGAGCAGAAACTTTTTCTACCTTAACACAAACTGCAGATGATGGGACAGAAAAAGGGAAAATCTTTGTTTTTCCTCCTAGGTGGTTTATGATCCCCATATTTCAACTGGGGGTTTTATTGATGATGCAGTACTGGTATTAATTGAATTTTGGGGGTGAGCATGTAAGCGTTGAGGTTAACAAGATAATATGAGTTAGACTTTTCCTCCACTTCCTTCCTCCGCTGTGAGATGAGTGGAGGAGGCATGAGGGTAGGAGCTCAACTCTGTTTACATATCATCAAGAGGCCAAGAAGCTGGCCAAAGATGCCAATTCTTGGCAGGGGAGAGTGGAAAAAATAACAGGAAAGGAGTTACAGAGTACTGGGTGCAGTTTCAGATGAGAAGATGGTATCCCTTCCTTTTTTTGGATGGGAGGCCACCTGAGTCATCAGCAACAGTGTATATGGGATGGTGCTGTTGATATGCTGTGCTTCTGTTGGAGTACTTGACAGTATCAACCCTTTACACTAGAAGAGGCAACTTTATTGAGGAAGTACTGTGTATGTGTTTAGGCTTGATAAGTTTTAGGTCTGCTGGACTATTGTGTGTGCATGCACGGGAATTCAGGGAAAAACCTGAAAGGCGTTGTGTGTGCTCAGCAAGCATGTAGTCTGGCTGCTAACCACCAACAAAAGAGAATGTTGTGGCTTCTGTACAGCTGCTTCTCTTTCCTCCCTTGACAACCCCTGTCCATAAAGAGCCCAGCGCAGGGAGAAACCAGGCTTTCTTGCAGGACTTGAATCACAAGCCAAAGATGATTCTCAAAGAATCTTATATCCTCGGTCATGTGGTTCTCTTTAATTTAAAATTACAGTGAATCATGGGGTTGTGCTTATCATAAGAAGAAATGGTCTTGGTTGTGTCTTGGAAAAATTAGTCAGATTTTTAGATACAGAAATCAGGGTCCAACAGTCCTAATAATTAAGAATAGTGTGGGAGCAAAAGACATGTGAAATAGCTGAAAGTGGGTAAGTATACATGTGTAAATTACAGATTTGACTGTGTTATAGAAGTTGACTCCAACTCCTATGGTCCATGGGAATTCGCCCAGGAAGTCTAACAGGTATTGTGCAAGCTGGTTGGCTAATACTTGCCTGTATTTGCCAAAGAGCAAGTAGTCCTCAGTATCCTCTCTTACTCTGCTGAATGTTACTTGCTGTTGATTGCACTAGCTGGTCAGCTGCAGCTAGTGTCTGTTGCTGATGAGCTCAGCAGTATCAAATACTGAGCTCCTAGCAGGAAGTCCTGCCTGATGTGCTTAGGTGAGTGCCAGGCTGCATGGTGGGTTCTCTAGCTGTAACTGTTCTTGTAGGTATAGCTGTACAGTAGTCTCTGAAAACTTAATATAGCTTACAGGATGAGAGTAGCATAAAACAATATCTTGCTCTGTTCCTAGCTGACTAATATTGGGCTACTGGAAGCTTCCAGGCTCCCCTTGATGAATGCTTCCCTCTGGACAAAAAAAAAAAAGTCGTCTTTTTTTGTAATGCAGGTCTTCTTGAGCTCTCCTTGGGAAAATTCAGGAATGTGCTGCTTAACCAGACCAATCCAGTGGAAGCTGTAATCAGGAACATTGCAAGCAATGTGACTGTTGTTATTTTTCAAGTACATGCCCAGCAAAGCAGTGTGGTGATATCCTTTGATAAGGTACGGTAACAGTGTCACTTCTGTTCTTAAGTGCTACTTTTTTTCAACAAAGAAGTGGGCTCCGAGACATGTAGGAATATAGAACTGAAGCAATATAAATAATATGAATATCTTACCTGCACGGCTCTTGGACGGTATTATTTGAGCTTCAGAAATCCTTTCTTGTACTTGTATGTCATAGCTGCTATTTTGGAGGACTGAATGCTGAAGGAATTTCAGAGCTGGCTTGAAAATGTTTCAAGGCTCTTTGTTCTTGGTCGAAGTGGTGCTTTTGACATGTGACTGCTGACTACTATCCATCAGCTTGTCAAATTAAGAACAGATTCATGATAAGTATTTGCCAGATACCTTATACACTAAACATGATCACTTTGGGATGTTTAGTTGTCAGCTGTTTATGGGGCTTGGATCTAGCCTACAGATATGATGTCTTGTTACCCCAGCTCCTTGTCCTGAATCTAATTATCCTTTGGTGGCACATGGAAAAATTGCTCCTTAGTACTCCAGTGAAGGCTGCTACTTCTAGCCAACAATATAAGCATTCCTACTGCTATACACTAGCATCAGTTTGTCATTACTGGGATGCAGTCTAAAATACTGATTTTTTTTTTTTTTTTTTTCTTTATGGTACCATGAGACTCTAAGTGGTATTTGAGCAGAACATAGACTAATCTGAAGGTAGTAGATGGAGATATGACAGCTGCCATCCAGTTTTCCTCTCCCCATCAGTATTTCCCAAATGAGAATATACCGAGTGTCAAGAAGTATCCTGGGAAGGTTAGGAGGTGAATAACCTGTAACACAAGTCACCCAGCTCAGTCGTCTTTGTACTGGTGAAATAGCCAGGATTACAGGGCTAAGACATTACTGTTATACCTATTCAGTCTTTGATTACTACTGGTAGAATTTTCTCCTGTCAATTCAGACCCTCTTTGCATTCATGGGCCTTACCAGGCCAAGGAAAGTGATGCATAAATATAGCTATACTTCTTTTAGGGCTGGCCTGCCTCTAGAAATATGAAGCTGAGCCAGACTTTAAAGTCTGCCAGGTCCAAAGTGCTTTTTTACAGTGTTGCCTCAGATAACTGTGGCTCTCTTGGACAAAAGCATATTTTCCATGCTGAAAAATAAATTCAACTGCAGGTCAGTTGGTTGTTCTAGCCCTGTTAGTGTGATATTGCCATTGCTGCCTGATCTTTCCTCAAGACCCCTGGTTCTGAAAGGGATGGTGCTGGTGGGCATTAGATCAGTAGCTGACCTGGCCTCAAGCACTTGTCTGGCATGGCTGGTGTTAAGCCAGCTGTCATACAATCATCTCCATTCTGGTGGAGATAGTGAGGTGCTTCTGCACTTAGCACTAAAGAGCATTCTGAGAAGCAATCTCACAAATTTTTGTGAGGGATATTCCAATCCTTTTATACCTTCACTAGTGAATACATTGCTGTGCAGCAGTAGACTTTGACTAGCTAGATTTCTCTGCAACTTGCTTGTGATTATTAACTCTTTAGTAGTCTCAAACTTGTCACTTGGGTTTTTGAGCCTGAGCTAGGCAGTGTGTGGTGTCAGAGGCCACTCCCTTTTTTCCATCTTCCTTTTTTTACCAGCTAGCTGGTAAAAGGGCTGAATGCCTCATCTGTGGCAACTGGCACTGAAATGTGTGCCCTGCAGGTTTGTGGCAGGAATGTGACTCCTGTGCAATCCATCAAGCTGTGGTAAAAATCTTCTCAATTTGTTTCTGTCCAGAATCCATCTGTGAACAGCTCAGGAACTGGAGTAGACAAAGGACTGGTTTCCATTCTTCGGCCTCAACAGAGCATGTGTACGTGGTACCTTCGGTCACGGGATGCTAGTCAGGTGCTCAGCACGGCTATCTCTATTCCCTATATGGAGAAAGGTATGTTCTTATTACTTGTTAAGGGATGCCAGCTCTGCTTATTACAAGTTAACTATGAAGTGAAGTGTTGATGTGTTGACCTTTCAGAGGTGATAGTCTTACGTGGTGCAAACATATGATGGACATGCCAGAAATTCTTTTGAAATGGGCTGAAAAAGTTTAGTATGGCTGCTGAATTATGAGTTGTGTATAGGATGTACTGTATGGTCTTGTCACAACTCTAGCCTTAGAGTAGAAAACTGCTGTGCATATGTATCAGGACCTGTCTTAGACTGCAGTGAAACCACTTCTATTGACTGCAGTAAGAGAACCTGACAATTTTATGTGCTTAGCAAGCAGACTATGCCTGCAAGTACATGCATTGCTGAGGTCTTAGAACTTTTTTTCATGCTGTGTAAGGGGGAAGTAAAAACTACTGCAGTTATCTTTTTCTGTGTTCTAGATCCTATTCCTGGAGGCTGCAATCTAGAATTTGACTTGGAAGTGGATCCAAATATTTACCTAGACTATACATTGGTTGATATACACATCAAGTTTGCCCCTGCAAACTTGGGATATACCAGGTGTGTGGAAAAACTTCAGTGCACTGAGCAAGACCTTCTTTGTCCTGTATTTGGCCAAGATCATAAAACAAGATTCTGCTGAAAAGCCTGACCATCCAACTGCTGGCAGAAATCTCGTTTGCTGCAACAAACTGAGAAGTAGATGAGGAAAAGGAGGAAGGGGAGAGGATACATGAGAGAGAGAGAGAGAGAGATAAAAGTTGAGAGTTGCATCTTATGGGAAAGGTTATGCAACTTCAGATGTGCAAGCAGTCAGCAAATACTGGATCTTCCCACTTCTCATAATGACTTAATCTGTTTGAGAAGCAATTGTGTATTATAGCCAATTTCATTCCTTTACTGGCACTGAAGCATGATAATGACCTAGAGTTTTGTTTAACGTTGAGACTTCAAATTATAAGGTATTATTTCCTGAATGATGCTTGATGTCACAGGTGATAGGCAGGGAATGGGGAAGGCTATGTTCAGAGCTGTGTATAAAGCATGCATGGGAAAACAAACAGTGGTTTTGTGATGTTTGGCTGTTGTGACCTCTTGAAATTCTTGTGCTGGTTCCTTATGACAACTTGTAGGAAGCCTCTGTAAATGTAAAGGCAGGTACAGGCACAGACACTACCTGCATCAGGGTGGTTCTGCATAATACTGCTGTAGTCTGTGCTCACAAACATTTACAGTCTAGTTTTGAATTAGTTGCTGGTGTTAACTTCTAAAGAGAAGCAGCCAAATACTGCCACCTTGGACAGGTAACTTCTGAAAACTAATGTTAAGATCTGGGGGCTTGTGCTGGGCACATAGCTGATCTCTTTTTTAATTGTAGAGGAGCAAACCCACCATCCTGTGATTCAGGGACTGGTCAGAACTCCAGATGGCGACTGCGCTATGATGTCTACCAGTACTTCTTACCAGAAAACGATCTTTCTGAAATGGTACTCGTGAGCCACATACGGAAGATGTCTGAGGTGCAAAGTATCAAAGCCAATGGCATTAAAGTAAGTCTGAAGCACTGGTGTACTAGGTATGTGGCAGTGGCACTATCTTACGTTTTCTCCTCCTCTGTGCTTATCTTCCTTGAGTGACATAAGCAAGCTGCAGACGCTTCAGGCTGCTTGCTTGTATTTGGGATTTCTGGCTAGGAAATATACAGTGAGTGATGCATACAAAATGGTAACCACTCTCTCTTGGGATAGAGGTGGCTAGTTAGCATAGCCTGAAATGTGGCAGAATTGAGGTTTCTTGTAATGGATTCTGATATTAGGTAGATGTTAGTGACTAGTCTGTGAGATGTTTGTATGTCTTGCACCCTTTTGTCAATGGAACAAGCTCTTATTGCAGTGTCTTCCTGCTTGCTGAATACTGGTTTAACCACAGTGCTCCTTCAGTGATGTTGAAGGCAGCTTGCCTATAGCTATACTGCCACTCAGTGCCTGTAAATCCAGAACTAGAGCCGCTTCTGACAAAGATGGATGGTCTTCTATGATGCCCGAGAGATGCTGGGGTCTGGCATCCTCATATGCTGAGGATTGAGCATGGAACACAAGGAAGAGAGGAGCAGGGAGAATATAGCGGAACTGGACTAGAAATGGGTGCCATTTGGAGCAGCATAAAGAGATCTGATACATGAGAGCAAACACTTGCCACATGTTTACCTATCCCCCAGCAAAGAGATTGGAAGGGACAGAGGGGAGAATCTCAGTGGCTGTGACCTGCCTGGCCTTACTAGGGAGTAGAATGGTAGCCTTGCCTGCTTCAGAGGCCAGACCTGGGTTAGGAGACTGGCTGGAGACTGGCAGGGAACCTGAACTGTGTCCTCAAATGGGGAAGAGCAAAACATGAGTGGAAGAATCTTCTACTATGTTTTCTGACAGCAGAGTGCTGGAGGAAGTGGACTCTGTCCTGTGAGCCTTTAATGCTTCAATTGGTAATACTGAGAGGGTTCAGAATAGGAGAGCTCTTGCCTGGTGTTCTTGCTGATCATCTTCCTTGAGCTGCTGAGTATTGCCTCAGCTGTATGGACACATCAACATGCCATCAGTAACAGTGACAAGGAGTTCCTTGCAACTCAAAATACTCTTTACTGTTCCAGATGCTTACGCTGACAACTGATGACAAGACCAATGTCTACTTTTCCTCACTTCCTGGACAAGGTGTGATCTACAATGTCATAGTATGGGATCCTCTTTGGAATACTTCTGCTGCATACGTACCTGTGCATACATATGCCTGCAGCTTTGCTGACCTAGTGGATAACTGCTCTT
The DNA here is from genome assembly GCF_900496995.4 of Aquila chrysaetos chrysaetos. Classification (NCBI taxonomy): domain Eukaryota; kingdom Metazoa; phylum Chordata; class Aves; order Accipitriformes; family Accipitridae; genus Aquila; species Aquila chrysaetos. Next base: position 29,687,116 of record NC_044020.1, read on the forward strand.
CTCTCAGTAAGTTGGGACTTGTATGTCCTTGCCAGCTCATCTCAAGCTTGTGCTCCAACATGCTGAATGGTGCTTTTGAGATTTTTTTTTTTTTTTTTTTTTTTAGTGTGTGAAGGAGCTCTTTGTTTTACACTGGATGTATTTTGTTACTTTATGATGGAGTCTACTTCTTGATTGAGGAGAAATTCTAGACTGTTGAAATAAGACTAAGGAGAACTATTAGCAATTGAAGGTTTAACTTAATGGAAGTTTAATATGTGGCTTGCAAATATATAACTTGCAACTCTGTAGTACCACTCTAGCTTTTTCCATTTGAATTGGATACATAATCTTAAATCACTTGTAGGACTATAGATGCTACATGTGAAACTAAACTAATAAAACATGAACTAGATTAGGATCCAGCCTAATTTTTCGAACTGTGCTGGTGCTAACAGGAATTGGTAACCTTCAAATATTTTGAAAGGAGATAGTCGCCTAAAATAAGCATTAAAATGTCAGCAATAGTGGAATGACTACAAAGTCATGCTACTTTGTACAAAGTTGTATAATGATAGAATTTGAGCAGAAAAAGAGCAAAGCTGCCACTCCCATTGTGACTGTGGAAGAGACAAGAATAATGGGTAGAATATGGTTCATAAAGTAAGATTTGTTCTCATGATTATTTTCTTGTATACTGTAACACAAGTAACTGTTGTCAAACTCAGTGTTGTCTTATGACAACATGAGACAAATTATCTAGGCTAAACCTCTCTTCTCTAATTTAGAGAACTAGGAAAATGTGGTTTACTTTTTCAAATAGCTTAAACACCAGTAAGAATTTTGCCTAGGAGACAGAGGTGAGCTGTACTCGGATGCTGATGGTCCTTTCTGTTGCATGGAAAGTATATTAAAGGGAGATTATGATGAAGGCTGCAGCAGTAAAGACTGTAGCTGCTGCCTGGGTCACTAATCCTGTAGCACTGATTTTTATAGGTGATTGGATGTCACTTTTCTAAAGCTGACCAGAGAATTTTCAGGTAAAGCTGTATCTATATTATAAACAGCAAGTTACAGCTGCTTAACTAATTGTTACAGAAACTTTAGCCTTCTGAATAAGGAGGAAGCTCTTGATTTCTTAATCAGTGTGGAACTAGTGAAATATTCTGTTGGAGATCCTATCAAGATAACTGTTAGTTCAGGCATTGCAAATCTGCTCACATGGTGTGCCTGAAGGAGTGGTAGCTGTTAAATTATCAGTAGACTCAGTAACAGCAACCTTGCCATACCTTAGTCTCATTGTTGGAACTACTAGGCAGAATGGTCTAGTAACCCTTTCTCTCTCCTCATAGGTAAACTCTCTACCAAAGTATTCTTCACTGCTCTTGCTGTTCTTGGTCTTTTCACTTGCTTTTTCGGACACAGATTCTGGAAAACAGGTGCTGAATGTTTTTTGGTTGTTTTTTCTCTTCTCATAAGCCTGGTTGGAATTTCATAAATGTAACTTGCTGTATCTTAGAATGGTGGTGTTATTACTAAGATTCACTTGATAGTGATTACGTGCCAATTAGGTCCACTGCTTTGCTTTTACAGTATCTGAGCTTTTAAATGCAGAGCAAGAATTTTCTGTTATGCAAAGAATAGAAATGTAGAACTAGGGTGCATGCTGGGCAACATAGACATAAATATGTAAATTTTTTACTATTAGAAGTGTTTGAGGACACCCCTTTCGAGAACAAAGTGTTGTCTGGCTTTCCTTTTGTGCTTCTCAGTCAGTGAGCTGGTATGTTCCTTCCCTGTTGTAACATGAAGATGTCTGAAGATGTACTGAAGTGGGCTTGGTATGAAGTGATATGACAGCATACTAAATCTTTTTTCCTTTTTCTCTAGACTTACTCTTCATGGGCTTCATATTCACAGCATTCTTCTTCTTTGTATTCATTACGAGGGTAACTGGCCTTGGTTATGATGGTGAGTAGATGTGTCAGGATACCCAATCCTCTTCCCAAAGTATTGTTATGAATCCCTTCAGTAAAATCTGTTGTGCTTGTTGCTGGTGAGCCTTAGGGAAGGATAGGAGGATGATACCTAGGACTTGAACTGAGCTCTGATTACCATAATAGCTGAATATGCAACACAGTAACAATTGCTTCCAACATCTAATAGTGATGCAGAATTAATAGATGCAACTCTAAAAGACAAATTTTAGTATCTATTTAAGGAAGATACAGATTTTTAGAAACTCTGGAAACTTGCAACGTACTTCCTTCCTACTTCTTTCATAATGGGTGAACCTCTATTTCAGATCAAATGCAGATTTCATCTGTAAAATGGAAGGTCTGCACCCTGCTTGTTAGACTAGCAAGAATTTGTTCCTTTTGTCTTTGTCCTACCTCATATAGTTACTTTTTTTGATACACGTGCATTAGCTGTTGCAGCCATAACTGCCCTGGGAACTCAAGGTACTAATATACATAGTAGTAAGACTTTCATTCCAGCTCCATGCCACTCTGGGTAGCACATCCTCAGTTGCAGACTGGAGTCTAAGTGAAGTGCATCAAGTAAATACGGATACTCTTGTTTGGCTTTTTTCAGAAAGTTTTCATTAGGTAACAATCAAGCATGTAAGTAAAGCTACTGATACATTATTGCAGTAACTGAAGTTTTCAGAGCTTGGAACTTCCCCTTTTCTTTTTCAGTGCGTCTTACTTTGACAGCAGTAGCTGGAATTATTGGAGGGCTTTTCCTGGTTGCCAGCTGGTGGAGATTTGGCTCCGTTCTACTCTGTATGTTTATTATTGGACTTGTGCTGGGATTTCTCTTTTCATCGATGGTCTTCTTTACTCCACTAGGTATGCACTGAAATACTCTGCTGCAAAGTTCTGGCTATTGAGTGATGTGTTCCTGCAGCAAGGCTCTAAGATGAATGTTGCTATCTGGTTTATCTTAGTGTGATGTTTAACTTTCACTTTCCAGTGTTGGAAGGACTAGAGATGTACCTGAAGCCTTCTTTCAGGTGTGCTGTAATTAAAACTACTTGGGGAATCTGTACTGGTGGGAGAAGGAAACTGCTTATTCTGCAGAGAACTTGGTGAGGCTCTTCCTACCTAAGCTGCGTGCCATCTCAGCAGTCTGTTGCTCCAGGCATGCACTTGTTGTCTGTCTTGTTCTCTATCCAGAACAAGTCACAGTAGTAAATCTGTAGTCTAACTTGAAGGCTTCAAGCATAAAGGCATCATGGATTAAGAGGAGCTCTTGCTGTTACCTTTCACCATACTACAGTGCAAGTACTCTGAGAGTACTGCACTATAAGAGTCAAACTTGTATTTGCAGCTGGACTGGCATCATCAGGGTCTTTAGAATGACTTTGTTAAGCAATTTGTCTGTTGTTTCTCTCTTAAAAGCAAGCAGGGCTGCTGAGCTGGAATCCCTCTGGGACAACAGAGCATCAGTCACACTGCTTTCTCTATTATAATTTTAAATCTCAAAACTTCTGCTCAAGATCCCTTGGTGGGACAGTTTCATTCACCAGTCATCTGTGCATGACTCAAGCCACAATTCTGTGATAACCCATGCTGGGGGTCAGCTTGTCCCCTCTGTTTAATTGACAGGCTTTAGAAAGCCAGGGGAGGGAGGTGGGGGGTGGAGGGAAGTAGTGTTTGAGTGAGTTACTCTTCCTAAAGCCAGAAGAATTTGTTGCCTTGTGTTACTGTGATGGCTGCAGTTGTACCATGCCCTAGAGTCAAACTTACATAGATGCAGGTTTATAGATTATAAACTTATATAGGCAACAAAATGGCTTTTTATTGGGCAGAAGTACTCTGGTACTTTTAATTCTTACCAGATGAGTAATGTACACCTCATCAAAAATCTTTGTTTCATGGACAAGATCTGCTGTCCCAACTTAGAGTACAGGACCTATACTCAACTGGGACACTCTTTTTCTGTTCTTGTTTTGACTAACTGTGTTACAGTGCATCAAACAATCAGCATTTGAGCTCAAAAGCTAAGCTTTTGAACGCTTGTGATTTAACCCCACCTGGCAGCTAAGCACTATACAGCTGCTTGCTCACTCTGCTCGTGGGATAGGGAAGAGAATCAGAAGAATAAAAGTGAGAAAACGCATGGGTTGAGATAAAGATGATTTAATAAGTAAAGCAAAAGCCACGCACATAAGCAAAGCAAAAAACCAAATTCATTTGCTACTTCCCATCAGCAGGCAGATGTTCAGACATCTCCAGGAAAGCAGGGCTCAATCATGCATAATGGTTACTTGGGAATACACATGCCTAACTCCAAATGTCCCGCCCTTCCTTTTTCCCCAGCTTTATATGCTGAGTATGACATCATATGGTCTGGAATATCCCTTGTGTCAGTTGGGGTCAGCTGTCCCAGTTGTGTCCCCTCCCAACTTGTTGTGCACCCCCAGCCTACTCACAGGTGGGGTGGGGTGAGAAGCAGAAAAGGTCTTGACTCTGTGTAAGCACTGCTCAGCAATAACAAAAACATTTCTGTATTATCAACACTGTTTTCAGCACAAATTCAAAACATAGCCTCATACTAGCTACCATGAAGAAAATTAACTCTAACCCAGCCAAAACCAGCACAACACTGTGCAGCAGATATTTCTGAATGTATAGAATCTTTGGGGGAAAAAGCTCACCCCAACCACTTGCAAAAAAGAAAATGTTTTACTAACTGGTAAATTACATGTGGAATATGGTGTCTTTGCAGGAGACTACAGGGTCTTCCGTGATGATGTGGTGTTCTGGGTGACCTTTTCTTCTGTGGCCTTGATGATTCCAGTGCTTTTTGTTGGCTGTCCAAGAATTGTAAGTAATCTGCATTGTCACCTTGGAAGGAGAGAGGAAGGGGTGTCAGACTTCTTAATGCAAAATGTAGTCCTGCGGGATATGTATAGAAAACTTAACACGCCTTCATGAAGCTCAGCACAGGACCAGCTCTAGGGGAGTTCCTGTTCAGCCCTACTTGTGCTAAATGGTCCATAAGTAAAGGAATTACTTTTTGCAGTGTTGCACACAGCATCCACTAACACTTGCATTTAGTCGACTTCTGCTGTCTTAACAGGATGTCTGGATAACAGGTGTGTGCAGCCAATTTCTTGTAGAAGAACTGATATAAAATATTACTTAAGGAGATGGGGAATAAAGAGTGTTCATCACTCTCCTAAAGCTGTGTATTTTTCTCCCTGTCTAGCTGAACATACTGGCCTCTGCAATGGTAGGCTCTTATACAGTGATCCTAGCTATTGCTTGTTATGTCTACACAAGTCTTGCTTACATCACCTTAGACCTACTCAGAAGGGTCCTCAATGATTACTTCAGCAGAGCTTACACCAATGTGCCTTTTCAAACAAATGGTGAGTACTGCTCTTAAGACTTTTTTTTTTTTTTTAAGAAAAACTGCTGCCTTTTTTGGTTCCATTGTGAATAGTTAGTGAGGGTAGGAAGGGATGAAAGGAGAACACAGTAAGTACAGTGTGAGATTTAACACCCAGATGATAAATTCTAGTACTCCAAAAGAAATACTGAGTAGACTCAAAGGCACCAACCTTCCTGCAGGTGATATGTGACAATGGCCCTTGGGAACGGTGCTTCTCAGGCCTGGACTGCCACCTTGCTGATAAGTTTGCAGAACGGGCAGTCAAAAGGCCTAATATGGTGACTGAACAGACTTATCTCAACTCTATGTGTGTTCTCACCTTTGCATGGAATTACTCTAGGCCTGTGAGGATGCACAGACAATATTTCATTCCTTTCTGTCACTAAACTTGTTCAGTGTTTGTGCTTGGGAAAGGAAGGAAAGTTCTGCTTTGATACAGGAATCTGTTTGTTTTATCTCTTTCAGACTTCATTATCCTGTCAGTGTGGACAATGCTGGCCCTCAGCGGAGTAACTGTGCAGCTTCGCCGAGAGAGAAGTGAAGTGCCCTTTCCACCACACCCCTATCTCACCTGGAAGCGGGAAAGGGAGCGCAGAAGCACCAATGTCTTAGACCCTAGCCATCATATCCCTCCCTTAAGAGAGAGGATCCATAACAAGCTACTGCATATCAAAGAGTTTTTTCAGAAAGAGCAGCCAGCTGGGGAGAGAACTCCATTGCTTCTGTAACTTGCCGAATAACTGGTGGGAACACAGAGGGAGTATCTAGGAATGGTGAGATGAGTGATCATCAGCAAACCAGCCAGTGGTGCAGGATTTACCACTGCCGATTTGTCCTCCTTAAGAGGATTATATTTGCCCAACCTGAAAGAAAAGTTATATCTGGTACACTACATGCTGTTTTGTGACACTTTCCTCAATGGCCCACTGAGCCTGCTGTAACATGTATGTCTAGCTGCAGAATCTTGTACTAATGGTCAAGTACAGGTATTTATCTTGTGGTGATCTAGTTTGATGTTTAGGTATGTGAAATATAAAACAGCCCTTGGAAAGCAACCTGTACAATGCCGGTTCTTCCCTCGCAGTGTGGAAACTGCTGAAATATTGCCTGACTTGCTCCTGAAGATGAGCAGTCTGTCAAATTGTGAGGGATGAGAGATAAGGACCATACACAGAAAGAGTTCTCCTAGCAGGAGCTGAAGTATCACCTTCTAACATAGGTACAAAATATGTGGCTGCAGATACAATTGTTTCCAAGAAGTATTACTGAACCTTGCAAGCTAAACTAAGTGACTTGAATTTAAACTGCACTGAATTAACTGTTGTAAGTGTGCACACTGAGGGTCAGGAAGTGGACTTGATCTGAGACAAGAAGACTTTCTCCCTTGCTTTTGGATGGTTCTGTAGCAAGCTGGTTTTCTGGCCTTTGTGCAGAGATGACTGCTAAGAGAACACAAGAGGTTTGCCTCCTTGTTTGCTTTCTGAACAGCCTGTCTTGTTTCTGCTCTGGTATAATCTCTTTTCTGATGGTGCTGTCATAAAAGAAAAAAACAAAATAAGCTCTCTGTAGCCAATGGCACTTTCTTTTCCCTGGAATTGGTTGAAACACTATTTTTATTTTTAATTAATATATCTTTTAATTTTTCCTTTAAGGGGTGAAAACAGCAGCCAGCTAGCAAAATACTGACCAGGATGCTTGCTGACTGAATGTGTTCCTTACCAATTTGGATTGCATCTGCCCAAAGCAGAATGTAGTATAAAAACATATAAGGGACCGCTCTTGTGTTCAGTGGAGGATTGTGATCTTGTGGTGGATTTATTCACTTCCCTAAAAACAAAACAAACAGCCATTTTCAAAATGCAAACCAGAGCACTGTGGTTTTAGTTCACATAAATGCACAAGCAGTCCTGAGGCTGTCCTTGGTTTTACCTGCCCTTGTACCCCATTCCCAATCCTGGTCTTCACATTCAGTGTTTATGCGGTGATCTGTCATGTGTTAAATGATGGCTGAAGACTTGTGTCCTGTATCTTGATGCAGCTCGTGGCGGCTTTTGTTCTTCTCACTGTCTTTGTACCTTTAGTGCGGGCAGCAAAGTACATAGTCCTTCCTGTCTGAAGGTGAATGGCTGTTCTGCTGTTGGAATGGAACCACCATGAGTGAATACCCTAGTGGTGGAAACTTAAGTTCTTGGCCACCACTTTAAGTTCTTGGTGGTAAGTATGTAAGAAACAACTCTTCGTAAGGAAACCGGCAAAAGAACTTTATCTGGGAAGTTAGTTGAAAGTTAAACCACCCTGGCAATAGAAAGGAATGAATGACTTTAAAATGACTCTGCTTACCAGCCATTTTTCTTTAAGGAGTGAAAGCTTAATGACATAGTGTCTGAGGTGACTGAGTTCATCTGATGTTTAGAGAGACAAATCCCATGATTGCTTAGAGCTGGAACATCTGCCTCAAACAGCAGAGCATGGCTGAAATTCTGCAATTTGGGTCTTGCTTCACTGTGCTGCTGTTGTGTGGCACATGGAGGTAAATGAGGAGCTCTTTTCCCTGCCCTCTGGCAGACTGATGCTTGCCGACTGCCTTTACTGCACTGATACTGAGCATGTCTTTGCTGTATTTGATGGCAAGTAGCAAACACTTAATTTGGTATACAAATGCTCTTAAACATGTTTACCTAGGTTTTTTTATAACTGCTGTGATTAACATTGTGGAAGAAACAAGTTTAACTCTAATTTTCTATATCTTTTATAATAAAGATGTCTTTTGAAAAAATATTGGAGTTAAAGGGGTCTTTTTGAGTTCAATGACACTTTTACAACTTAGCTTCTGCCTTTGGTATTGTAGGGATAGTTTTGTTCTGAAAAAACTTTTTACTCCCTCAAGGGATGGGGGGGGAGGGAGGTTCGCTGACCTGTTGTAAGGACTTAACTGTAGTTGCAGTGACACCTAGAGGCTGAGAGTGTGGTTATGTTCTGTATGAAGCTAGTGAGGAAGTACATGGTCCAAAGAGGCTTTTTTTTCTTTTTTTTAGTAGCTTTGTCAGATGAGGTTCTAGAGAACAAAGGAATGGTTGTCATCCACTTCTTGACTGGAAATTAGTCTGCAAGATCATATAGGAAGTCTATGGCAGAACTGGCCTTTGAACTCTTTTTCTGAGATCCTGACTTGAAGATTCTGTCTTTTTTTTTTTTTTTAATTCTGCTAAAAGGTGTTACAGGAATTTTCTTCCATATTCTGTAAGCCATAGTGAGTAACAGTGATAATAATCAGAATACAACAGCTGATCCACTAGGATGTTGAAGGGGTAGTTTTCAAGGCTTTTTTTGTGTACCCCTTGTGGCAGTTGCAAAAGGAAAACGATCCTACCCTGCTATGCCTCTGTTCTGACTGCAGAATCTCTCACTGGAAGCGTTTACTGCCTTACTGCATTAGCTGGACTACCTTCCAGTTTTGCTAGCTTAAAATAATGCTATCTGATGCTCCTGAGAAATACAAGTCTAAACTATGTTCTTCTAGGTAGTGATTCCTCTGTAAAATAAAGTGTTTTGAAGCTTCATGTAAGCTGAAGCTTTCTGGGCTATGACAATGATCTACTTCCTGCTGCTGTAGAGAATTCTCCTGCCATGATGGCTCCAGTACAGTTCTTTCACTGTGTTTTCTGTGGTCTTCACTGCACTGCAATAATGCTGCAATGATCACATCATGGTATTTGTCTTAGCTGCTTGTAGAACTTTCCTAGGCCTGCATGTGTTCCTGTCCTGCCTCAAATCTGCAGGAGAAACTCTCTTCTTCCTCCCCTTGCTCTCACACCCATGCTAATATCTCCAAGCAGTTAAACAAGCTGTGGCACAAGTGGACTTGAGGACACTGATCTTTTCAAAGAAACAGATCTTCCTTTGTTCTTGTGTCTCCTTCCTCGCCTTAAAAACACAAACCCAGCCTGACTCTACTGCTTCATAGAGTGCTACATGTGTAAGGCAGCTTGCCTACCTGCTTCCCCAAATGTTCAGAAAGCATGACTGAAAACAGAAACAAATCATGCTTTCCATAGGTGTTCCTTGGAGGAGAGGAAGACAAACTCTCCCCCTGCCTAAGATTTGCATTTTGATTTAGGAAGAGGTTATGGGAAATTATAGAAGGGGCCCACAAAATAAATGTTCCTTTGTCATCTCTGCAGTTATGTATCCCATGCAAGTGGCTTTCCTTACTGGGAGGAATGGTGTGGTCCACAGTCTTGACCTCTGCTTTATGTACCTAAGATCTCAGGTAGCAGCCCCAGACTCCTCCAAGCAAGCTACCCAAGATGATTTTTCTTTTTTGGAGGAAGCTCTCCCCTCTGGGATCCATGTGTGACTCCTCCCAGAGTCTTTTGACATCTCTTGTAGGGTTCTGAGATCCCAGGTATCAGCCCCAGACTTCTCCAAGGCAGCTACCCAAGATGTTTTTTGTCCTTTGGAGGAAGCTCTGCCCTCCAGGATCCACCCACCTCTCCGGACAGGCTGCAGAAGTGGGCCTGTGTTAACCTTATGAAGTTTAACAAGGCCAGGGGCATGGTACTGCACCCAGTTTGGTGCAACCCCTGGTATCAATACAGGCTGGGGTTTGAAGGGATTGAGGGCAGCCCTGTGCATGACTTGGTGGATGAAGAGCTGGACACGAGCTGACAATGTGCCATTGCAATCCAGAAAGCCAACCGTATCCTGGGCCACATCAAAAGAATCATGGCTGACAGCTGGAAGGAGGGGAATTCGGCCCCTCTACTCTGCTCTGGTGACAACCCACCTGGCATACTGCATCCAGCTTTGGAGTCCCCAGCAAAAGAAAGACATGGTCCTGGTGGAGTGGGTCCAGAGGAGGGCCACAAAAATGATCAGAGGGAGGAGCACCGCTCCTGTGAGGACAGGCTGAGAGAGTTGGGGTTGTTCAGCCTGGAGAAGAGAAGGCTCCGGGGAGACCTTACTGCAGCATTTCAGTACTTAAAGGGGGCTTATTTGAAAGATGGGGACAGACTTTGCAGCAGCACCTGTAGCGATAGGACAAGAGGGAATGGTTTTACACTAAAAGAGGGTAGATTTAGGCTAGCTTTAAGGGAGACATTTTTTACAGTGAAGGTGGTGAGACAGTGGCACAGGTTGCCCAGAGAGGTGGTAGATGCCCCATCCCTGGAAATGTTCAAGGCCAGGTTGGACAGGGCTCTGAGCAACCCTGATCTAGCTGTAGATGTCCCTGCTCATTGCAGGGGTGTTGGACGAGATGACCTTTAAAGGTCCCTTCCAACTCAAACCATTCTATGATTCCACTGTTGTTTCCCTCTTGGCTCCCATTACCTCAGGAGCCCCTGGCTCATCTTTCTGTAAGACTTCACAAGTGTGTTCCAGTGTACCCCTCACGTCTTTGAGCAACAGGCTGAGGGTCCTCGCTAGCACCCCGTCCCCCTAACCTTGGCATGTCACCCCACAGCTTGTCAAGGGTGAGCCTGATCTCATCCCCCTCCCCCTTGTGGCAGTACACCCCTCCTCCAGGAAATGAAACTTCTCCAGGCAGGGAGAATAGAAAAAAACCCTAAACCCTAGAGGCCAGAGGTTGAAAATCGAACTTACCAATCGAGATACGCCAGGTATACTGAAGTGACCTTTTGGCCAATGGAGAGTAAAATGACCGCAGATCAGATTCAACAAGGGTATAAACAGGGTCCCGCTGGAGGACATTTTGGAATCAGTCCTCCTCAGAGCAGCGGATCTGCAGTCAGGGACTCCCCCTTGGATCGGGATGCCGCCCGAGGTAACTCCTCAAGGTAGAGAGCCCTCATCTTTTAGGTGAGTGATACACGCATTTTGAGTCATCATTTTAAATCTTAAGAATTCTTAAGTCAGCTGTGTAGTATTAATTCCCCTTACATCATTGAGCCTGTGGTTTACAAAATGTTACTGGAGTTCTAACTAACTTTTTACTAAAGAATAAAGCTGAGCTTTAACACCTGTTGGATTTGATTGTGCGTGCCTCCGTAACATCCCTTCGAGTGTAGGTTAAAGCTCTGCCAAGGAGGCCTGCTAGCTCGTGAGCCAAGACCCCCTTCTCCCTTTGAGAAAGGTGAATCCTATCTGGCACCAGCAGGCCAGGGGCCGTGCCGGCCACCCCATTATTGAAAAACCCAGAAGTCTGGCGGGGACACCAGCCACGACCCATGTATTAACAGACCGGGTCCGTCTCTTTCTTCCAGTGTCGCTGCCCGCAACTGGAAGGAGAGAGGGAAAAATAACCCGTGTTCCAGATTCACCTCCCAACCGTCCCAAGGCCCCGAAGTCTCTTTTGATCGCCCTTGGACTACGCGTTGCAGCTTCATCGCCACCCAGGCGGAAGAGCAGTAGTGGGTAATAGCCCGAGGGGCATCCCAGGCTGGGAAGTTTCCCAGTGCTGCCCTGAACCCGGGCCCCAGGGTGGCAGCAGGCTTCCCTAAGAGGAGGCTCTGTCCAGGCATCTCGGACCCTCTGTCCCCTCAGAAGGGAGTCACCCACACCCCAAGCCGTCTTTGCTTCCTCGGGGAGGCGGTCGTGATACAGGGCTAGGCCCTTCTGACCGTGGCAACACCTCTGGCGCAGCTGGCCCAAGCTCCACATCCTCCCTGGACTGGCCTTCTACCTCCGGAGCCTCATGCCTCTTGTTGAGAGGCACCTGGGAAGGTGGGGGGGGGGGGGGGGGTTCACCTGCTGCCCCCAGCCTGGCCTCCTTATCCTCCTTTTCTTCCTTTCCTCT